>NW_018164576.1:2230484-2231001 GCF_001263595.1 Phalaenopsis equestris
TGCAGAAGCCTTGCAAGGGTCGGCGACATTGCCGGCCGACATGACCGAGAAGGAGAAGATCGGCATACTGAACAAGGCCCACAGTTTGATATTCCTGAGCTTGGGCTACAAAGTGCTGAGGGAGGTGACAAGGGAGACAACGGCTCAAGCACTTTGGGCCAAACTCGAGGTACTTTACCTGACAAAGTCTCTGGCTAATCGGCTCTTTTTTAAGCAGCGCCTATACTCCTTCAAAATGCATGAAGACAAATCTGTCTCAGAGCAAATTGATGAGTTCAATAAGATCATCGATGACCTCGAGAACATCGATGTCAAGATGGAAGATGAGGACAAGACACTACTGTTGCTAAACTCTATTCCCAAGAGCTACGATCATTTCAAGGATGCGATGCTCTATGGAAGGGCGCAGACTATTACTCTAGAGGAGGTTCAATCTCAAGAACTTCAGAGGAAGCATGACAGGGACAAGGAATTCAGCGGAGATAGTCTTATTGTCAGAGGAAGATCAGACAGAAGA
>NW_018164576.1:2231227-2234146 GCF_001263595.1 Phalaenopsis equestris
ATCTGAATCCAGTAAGGAGTGGATCCTCGACTCAGGGTGTTCTTTTCACATGTGTCCTCACAAAGACTGGTTTGAGACATATTGATTCCCTTCCGTGGACATAGATCCAGTTGGATTGAACCATGCAAACGATCTGTGTTTGCTTGTGGCAAACCAAAAAAAATGAGTTGGGAGAGCTTTTTTTGAGGGAATCCTCCACTATTTTCAAATTGAGAGAGAGTTTGGGAGAAGAGAAGAGAGATTTCTGGAGGAGAAGAGCCCAAGTGAAGAAGAACTTCTTCTTCTTCATCATTCATCTTTTTCTTTTTGTTTTCTCCTATTTTTTCTTGCTTCCTTGTGTTGAGAGTGCTTCCTCCTTCTTCTTCTTTCTTACATTTAATGAAAAGAGAGTGAAGTTAGGAGAGAGATTTGAAAGAGAGGAGAGGGTTTCTGGAGAGAAGATCAAGCAAAGAAGATCACCTTCTTCTTTTCTTCTTCCCTCAAATTTCTTCCACCAAAAATCTATTTTCTTCATCTTTTTCTTCCTCTTCCACCACCAATTTCTGGAAGAGGGTGAGAGAGCTTGGAGAAGACTTCAAGAGCGACGGAAAGCGACGCGTCTCCTTCTGAAAGGAGAGCTTCTACTCAACTTTGAAAAAGTGAAGAAGTCGCATCACCTACATGGGGAGACCTTCCTCTCATGCTTGGAAGAAGGGGGAGAGGAGCCACTCTATCGCCTCCAATTTTCATTGAATGTCAATGGAATTTTCCACCAACTTTGCCTCCAACTCGACAATCTATTCATGTGATTTTAAATCAGTTGCCACTTCAATGGTCTCAAGGTCAGCGATGTGTTCCCTAGCATCCCATTAGTGCTCCCTGACCTCTAACAGGCCTTCCTCCAACATGAACATGTGTCTCTTCAAATCACCTTGCTCGCTAGTGTGGATCACCCCCCTCACCTACCGCTCACCTACCTCCCACCTACCACTCTCTTGCTTCTATAAATAGAGAGGGTGTGAGGCTTAGGAGAGCAAAGGGAAGAGATCTTAAGCTACCAAAAAGGAGGAGAGAATAACTAAAGAGCTAGAGAGGAGGAGAGCATCTTAAGGCCTTGTAACAAGGTGTCGCTTGAGAGGGAGGTCATAGAAGGAAGATGAGGGCTCATCTTTATGTATAAGCTATGTATTCTCCATTTCTTTTGCCTTAGTGAACTATTTGATTGATTCCCTTCCGTGGACATAGATCCAGTTGGATTGAACCATGCAAACGATCTGTGTTTGCTTGTGTTTCTTTTTCGTCTCATTTCTATGCCAGGAAGTACATATCTCACAACACCTCCACTATTTTCAAATTGAGAGAGAGTTTGGGAGAAGAGAAGGGAGATTTCTGGAGGAGAAGAGCCCAAGTGAAGAAGAACTTCTTCTTCTTCATCATTCATCTTTTTCTTTTTGTTTTCTCCTATTTTTTCTTGCTTCCTTGTGTTGAGAGTGCTTCCTCCTTCTTCTTCTTTCTTACATTTAATGAAAAGAGAGTGAAGTTAGGAGAGAGATTTGAAAGAGAGGAGAGGGTTTCTGGAGAGAAGATCAAGCAAAGAAGATCACCTTCTTCTTTTCTTCTTCCCTCAAATTTCTTCCACCAAAAATCTATTTTCTTCATCTTTTTCTTCCTCTTCCACCACCAATTTCTGGAAGAGGGTGAGAGAGCTTGGAGAAGACTTCAAGAGCGACGGAAAGCGACGCGTCTCCTTCTGAAAGGAGAGCTTCTACTCAACTTTGAAAAAGTGAAGAAGTCGCATCACCTACATGGGGAGACCTTCCTCTCATGCTTGGAAGAAGGGGGAGAGGAGCCACTCTATCGCCTCCAATTTTCATTGAATGTCAATGGAATTTTCCACCAACTTTGCCTCCAACTCGACAATCTATTCATGTGATTTTAAATCAGTTGCCACTTCAATGGTCTCAAGGTCAGCGATGTGTTCCCTAGCATCCCATTAGTGCTCCCTGACCTCTAACAGGCCTTCCTCCAACATGAACATGTGTCTCGGCCTCTGGTTCTTCTTTTATAAACTTAATTTCCTTCAACCTTGGTCAAAAAATTTTGGCATGAAGGCACAACCTTGAGATCTTAATCTCTTCAACGATAGCTCTATCCATCACAAGATGCTAAAGTCGTAGCAGGGAGTCACTCTTCTTCAAAATAAGAATTCATGGCTCCCACAAAACGGAAAAAATATTACCTCAAGAGTATTGATGAATCAGTACTCCAATGGTGGGGTGCCACGTAGCGCCACGGTGGGACCATTGCGTACGTGACACCCCACCATTGGAGTACACTTCTGAGGTAATATTTTTTTCCACAAAACGTCTTTTTTAAAAGCCACCAAGGGAGTGCACCTTTTAAGTTTGTTAAAAACCACAATTAATATTATTTTTGACTATTAAATCATTTTTCTTTGGAAAACATAATGACGTTACTACGGACGCTTAGAAAACATATCCAAGATCATGGCAAAGATGATACGACCCTTATTCTCCGACAAAAGTACAATCAAGAACAATAAGGAAGTCCCAATTCGTACTATTGTTATGTTAACATTTTCTAACTTACGTCCAACTCTACTAGAAAGTAAACAAGTTCTTGTTTATAAACAACTCAGACTACTAGGCAAAGAAAATTTCATTTATGATTGCACTCATTCAAAAGATCAAGAGACTACTCTCTACGAGTGGAGCTAGGGCTGCCAAAAACGGCTCATTGTTCGCGAACAACTCTTGTTTAACTTTTTAACATACTCGTGTTCGTTCGTTCGCAAAGTTAACGAGCCGAACACTAACGTTTTTTTATGCTCTATATATAAACAAGCCGAATACTAACAAAAATTTGTTCGTCCATGTTTAGCTCGAATATTACTCATAAATTATATATATATATATATAT
>NW_018164576.1:2234178-2235020 GCF_001263595.1 Phalaenopsis equestris
CTCACATATATATATATATATATATATATATATTGATTCGTATTTTAAAAAAAATTAATTGACAGCAGGGCTACAAAGAATTGTAATAAATTAAAATTATTAATTTTAAAAATAGAATAAAATATATTAAATTATATTCAAATGATGTTTTAATATAAACAATAAGATCTAAATCTTGCACCAACCCTTAACATCTTATGTCTGTGTGATTAGAGTTGTTAAAACGACTTTTTGTTCGCGAACAACACGTGTTAGGCTCACTAAACAAACGATCCAAAGATGAACATACTTTTTGTGTTTGAAATATAAACGAGCCGAACACAAAAAATGATATTAACCAAGTTATACGGACTCACAGATAATACAAGATATTACGACCTAAAAAGAATAAAAAAAAAACAAAATATACAATTAGATTGCACAATTTCATTTTTCAATATCAACAGGTGCTATGCCCATAAGTATTTAAACGAATCGAGTCAAGCCAAATTTGAGTCACCCTAACTTGAGCTTAATTAATTAATTAAGTTTATGCTCAAGCTCAAACATAATTCAACTTGTATGATTTTCGAAAGAGGAGCACTCTTCTATCACTAAATAGAAATTTATTTTAATTCTAACAATTGTAATAAAATTATAAAAAAAATTACCATTAAAAAACAGATAATAAAAAAACAAAAGTAAAAAAATAATTTTTAATAATTTATACTTAAAAAAAAATTCATTAAATTAATGATTGAATTAATGAAATCCCAAAATTGATTACAATTTTCATTAAAATGGCTCATTTTTTATTCAATCAATATTTTCGGTCCCCCCCCCCCCCCCCCTGCCAAAAATCA
>NW_018164576.1:2235043-2258158 GCF_001263595.1 Phalaenopsis equestris
GATAGGTTGTCCGTTCCGGACCGTAGATCACAGTGATTTATGTACAGGATCGGACACCGCATGCAGAGATGTATGCGGTGTCCGCACGCAATAATTCCTCGCCAGTCGAACTGACATGGCAGTGAAGATACAGAATACTAGTAGGCTTGGCCTATTCACTCACACAAACAGTCGCATGGGACTTTCGATAATTAACCACGAAGCATTATCCCAACCGTCCGATCCAAAAATCACAATCTCACCCATCCCAATCTCCATCACGCGCATGCGGATTACCCGCACCAAACTCCCAAACGAAGATGGCGGGAGAGAGTCTGTTTAATTAACTGAATCCAGCAACAGAACAAAAGCTAGCAATGAACCAAAATAGAAAAAGAAAAACCTCTGCTTCTCAGCCTCTGTTTCTTCCTCTAATTTCACCTCTGTAATCTGTTTTCATCTCCTCCCATACTCCATTGTATTTGCTCTATTTATCTTCTTCCTCCATTCTCCCACCCAACACCATCCTCCATGATTGATCATGAGGCAGCCAGAAACACAAACCCTACAATGTGAATGAATGTCGAATTCAAAACACCACCACGACCAGTCCCGGAATATGATCACAGACACCGCCACCGATAATTCGTTCAAATGTGAGAGGAAAAAGAAGGTATGAAATTGATGTCAATTGTTAATAGCAATGATAGGAAAGTTCATTTTGTGATCAGGAGGTCATCGATTTTAACCGATTTGTTTCACCATGAATGTTTCAGTCTTTGCTCACCAATATTTTTAGTAAGAAGGGAAGGAGTAGAAGAGGAACGGATGGAGATGGATTCCCAGGTATGGAAATTTGATTTAATACATGTTTGATTTCAGCTCCTCTATTTTGAATTTGGCAATATGAGCTTCAAATGAGAAGAAGTGTTCTATATAAATCTTCAACAGATTTGAATCGAAGAAATGTGGCGAGGAGTTGTTTGTTGGATGCATCTCCTCTTGTCAGAAAAAGCTTTTCAGGTGATTTGCAAATGACAAAATCTGACATTATATATATTTGTATCACCATATCAAATTCAAAAACATGTTATTTTAAAAAAAGATCAAAATCAATCAAATATCTGTGGAGATGAAAAACTAACCATTAATTTGCCCTGCACAAATAAAAGTGCTTGCTGCATCTAACTTATTCATCTTCAGATAGACCTTCGAATTCACGAATCGAAAGCCTGAACATTTGCACCATTGAACGACCGTTGCAGCGAGAAATAGTAGAGAAGAAAGTGTACAGGTTTGAATTCTTTGCTGCCTTCATATTGTCGACACGACGAACAAATTCCACCAATATGAGGATATCAGCTTTATGAGTTCTAAATTTGCAGGCTATTTGTCGGAACATGGAATGTAGGAGGAAAAACACCGCACATTGGCCTCAATCTTGTAGATTTTCTACAAGTTGAAGAAGACATAGATATATATGTGTTAGGGTGCGAACTCTTTAATCTTATTCTTATTTTGATAACAAAAAGATATGATGAAGTTCTTAAATTCTTACCTTCTTCAGGTTTCAGGAGATAGTTCCTTTAAATGCAGGCAATGTGCTTGTCATTGAGGACAACGAGCCAGCGACGAAGTGGCTCGCGCTTATCGCTTCGGCCCTCAATAGCTCTAGTGGCAGATACTTGAGTGACAGGGATGACTTTTCATCTGATTCTAACTCATCAAAGCACATCAACCAAGCGAAAGAGAGGACCGCCTTTCAGAGATCCTCACTGAAGGCTCTAAGCAAACATCATAGAGCAAATAGCGCTTTGGTCAAGACCTGTAACTGCTCAATTGATCCATCTAGCATGCGGTGGAAGGCAAGGGAGCTGAGGGAGTTCATACACAGACTCGAGTCAATCACAATTGATGAAAATTCTCCATTAACATGTTGTGGTGGTCCGGAGAAGGTGATCGGCGATACCTATTGTTTGGTTTCCAACAAGCAGATGGTGGGCATATTCTTGTCTGTGTGGGTGAAGAATGATCTTGTGCAACACATTGGCCATCTTAGGGTTTCCTCTACAGGAAGGGGGATCATGGGTTACCTTGGAAACAAGGTTGGTTAGCATATTAGAATCATGCTGCACAAGAAATCAAGGAAATCTGTAGCTTTGTCTTATTAGATGTTTTATGATGCACAGGGATGTATTGCAATGAGCATGACAATACATAACACGAGCTTCTGCTTTATCTGTAGCCATTTGGCTTCAGGAGAGAAGGAAGGAGATGAGCTGAAGAGAAACTCCGACGTTGTCGAGATCTTGAAGAACACACAGTTCCCTAGTATATGCAAGACACCAGCTCGTCAAATACCCGAAAGGATCAAAGATCATGAGTAAGTTTCTATCATATGGCCAAATTAGCTCCTAAAATTTTTTTTGAATCATAAGATTAAAGTCAAGTAAAATGAATTTGAGACAAAAAAGGGGAAATTTACAGATATTCCACACAATTCTTATGCATTCACATATCTTGCACCTAAACATTCATGTTTACACATATAACACTTTGATGCCGCAAACCTATGCATGAAAAGATGTGTTTCAGTATTAAAAGATAGTAATAGTGGTATTTTTTATGTGATGTTAAGGATTTGAGTGATATATATGTAAATATGAATGTTTGAATATGAATGTTTGATTTGAGTGTTGGATATGTAAATACATGAGAATTGTGTGGTATGTATGTAAATGCCTTAAAGAAATATCCAAGCAAATAATTTCCCACTTCATTTCTTGTAAATCAACATATACCGCAGCCGAGTATTTTGGCTTGGGGATTTGAATTATCGAGTTGCTTTAAGCTACGAGGACACGAGAACATTGCTAGATGATAATGATTGGGATGCTTTACTAGAGAAGGATCAGGTAAACAAATGCAAACCCAAATAAAATCATTTAACCAAATGGCTAAATCTTTTTTACTCTAAATATCTCAAGTATTTCCACAGCTAAATATGGAGAAAGAAGCAGGAAGAGTATTTGGTGGGTGGAAGGAGGGAAAGATCTACTTCGCACCAACCTACAAATACTCTCACAACTCCGACGAATATGCTGGAGAGACGGTGAAGTCGAAGAAGAACCGTCGAACCCCAGCATGGTATGCTCTAAACTGTTCGTCAACACCATTGATCAAGCTATCATGAACTATCATCATGCATTTGTGGTGAATTTAATTTGATCTTAAGAAATCATTTCAATAATGATCAATCTAAACTCAAAATTCTATATTAGTTTTCATCAAAAACTGTCAAGTCATAATTACTTGATTATCACGAGTTCTATCTACATAATTGTTCACAAGCTCATGAAGAAAAGTGTAGATTTAGATGAGGAAAATGACTGTTCAAATTTAATTTCTGCAATTTAAAATGAAGTTGGAAGAAAAAAATCTCAAGTTAAAGCCATAAATCTCAAATAAAAGGTTGGCTTAGAGCAATGACTAGTCTGACTTTTTCATAAACTGAAGGTTTAATAAATTTTGGAAGACTCACATGCATACCACTCAATTCTTATGTATTTACAGATATAACACTTAAGCTTCAATATATATATATATATATAGGCCACCTTACAGATATTTCGTACACTTCATGTAAAAGTATAAGTATGCATAAAGGTGTCATTTATCTATTTTGGAGAAAATGTATTTAATATATATATATATATATATATATATATAGGCCGCCTTACCTTTGCATGAAAAGGTGTATTTCACCTCTTAAAAAACGGTTGTATTTTTATGTGATAAGAGATTCGGGTGGTATAAATGTAAAAATCAAAGTTTAGGTGGGAGGAAAGTAAATACATAAGAATTGGATGGTGTATTATGTAAATACCTTTCTTGGCCACAAATTCTCTCTATGAAATGCAGAGTGAAACTGCATCATCGGCTCTTCCTCATGGGAAAACCATTCTATTTAACCTTACTTAAAAGAAGTGTGGCAGTAATCTCAAGATTGATTGATTACGTGAAGTAACAATAATGATGAAATTTTTGTGCTTTTTTTTAAGGTGTGACCGTATATTATGGTGCGGAGATGGAATCGAGCAAGTACAATATAACAGAGGAGAGTCAAGATTCTCCGACCACCGGCCGGTATGTGCGGTTTTCAGAACTCAGGTGGAGTTCAGCACCAGCAGTACCTACGAGGACGGCTACGCCAGTGCTGGAGGGAGGAGTCCGATTGTCGAAACTAGACCTCAAAGGCACAGCTTCTATGAGTTCTGAAAGAGAAGTATAGTTATAGAGGGAAAAGTAGATTTTACTAGGCCTGTAATTTACAAATCCCATTACATGTAAAGATGTTAATGAAGTTCTATAAATAAGGAAAATTAGGTTGCTTATTTTCTGCGTGGGCAGTATATTCTGTAAATTGGTTTGCTTGGACATTCTTCATTCTGTATAGGGTAGTTCTAAAACAAATTAGATAAATAATTGGCATCTTTTATTCCATGTTTTTAAAAGATTAAGGATGCCACCATGCCTATACCTTGAGAAGAAGAAAAAAACTTGAAGAAGAAGTATGCTGCCATGTCCAGGAATCAGGGCAGAAGTTGCCTTAAATCAAACTGGGATTTACATAAATACGACCCAAATCTTATGTTTTTACATATATAATGCCAAAACTTTGCTTTTTTACATTTATACTCCAGAAATCTTTCATATCACATCAGAAATGCCAGTATTTTAACTTATTGAATGTGAAATACACTTTTTCATGCATAAGGGGGCATATATGTAAAAATTGAAGTCTAGTTGTCAAATACATAAGAATTGAGTGATATCTAAGTAAATATTCCTAAAAGGAAATTAGGCAGGAGTGAATTTGAATTCAAACCCATTATAGCATGAAATCTTATCAAACAGAATCAATTATCAAAAAGCCTATTTGAAGCCTGAAAAAGTTTGAGGCGAAATTGAACTAAAATGTTTGATTTATTTTAACGTGTGTTTGGGGGCAGCTGTTATCTTATATTAGTTTGTTTGGGGCAACTTTTTCACAACTATTATTTAGACCTCTGCTGTTATATTTCTGCTCGATTGCAGCTTTATTGCTTTATAATATTGTTGTAATAAGATGTAATTTCTTACAATCAGTGTGCTAGTATTAGTTTTAAGCTGTTTGTTTCTATTTTATTTTAAAAAGCAATTCAACAACAGTTCTACAAGTACATCTACAAACACCTCCAACTACTCCAAATAAGCCCTAAATGTCATCGTAGAATTCATATGAGAAAAATAAATTTTGTTTGAAATTTATGGGTATTACACTTCATTTTCATTTTAAAAGAGGAAGATTTGCATAAATGCTACTCAATTCCTATGCATTTACATATCTAACACATAAAGTTCAATTTTACTTATAAACTTTTTTTTAATAAATTAAAAGGTGTATTTCAGTTTTTAAAAGTTAAAAAGGTGATACTTCCTATGTGATATGAAAAAATTAGTTGGTAAAAATGTAAAATGCAAAATTTTGATGTTAGATATGTAAGTACATACAAAATTGAGTGGAATGTATGTAAATGCCCATTTAAAAATCCTTGCATGGTCGTTTGTTTTCATATTCTTGTTGATGTATTGCTTTATTTAAAGATGCTAATAGCTCTAAACTTGCTCCAGATTTGACTCCAATCAATATCAAGCTATACTCCAAACACAAAATCAATTCTTACTTTGTTCCAATCTACTCCAATATAGCTCGAGTCAACTCACAATAAATATTTATATAAATGACATAATAAATATAGCAAAATACATGTACAATATAAGGTATAAAATTTATATTTATGTATTTATTTAACTAAAAAACTAATTTTGAGTACTCAAAATAAGTGTCGAGCAGTCAAATTTAGTTCAAACAAAATCTTTTTCGTTTCTATTAAATCTTAGTATAGCATTTATTTTAGTTTTGATTTTAAATTTGGTAATAATAAGCTCGAACTCGACTCCATATCACCCTTAGCTTCATCACCATATGCCATAACCCGAACTCTCATTCATCAATTTGTTGCTCATGTTGATCGATTATGCCTTCTATCCTTTTGGTACAACTTCCTAGAAAGGCTCCATCTTACAAGCGCTCTAATATAAATGCTTTATTTCAAAATTCATCTAAAAAGTATCTCAAACCGTAAGAATTCTGTTTGTTGTATTTAAGGAATCTTTTACAATGTTTGATCCAATAACTATAGACAAAAACTAGTAGCTTCTAATTTGTGAACCACACTATCAAACCCGCAACACGTACTTAGAAGCGGATAGAAGTTTTTGTCTAAGTTCAAAATAAAGATTTGCATGTATTAGGATGTCCAAGCAAATAAGATCTTCGCGGGCTTCGCGAGACCCACTTTAACTTGAATATATTGTTCTGAAAGATGTGTTGATCACCTTGAAAGCATGCAAATTTTCTAAAATATGCTATAGCACTCGAAGTTTAAACATTTGCATGTACTTTGACAATAATTATAATCCTTAAAACTAAGTGTCAAAGAACGCCGCAAGAGAAAAAATATTAAAAATGGACTAACAATTAAATTTGTCTGGAAAAACATTCAAAGTAATCTAAATTTTATAAAGTCACTTTTTCAAGCTTTTAATTTAATATATTAAGTTAAGCATGCTCTTGAATAAACAGTATTGCTTATAAAGCAATATTGTAAGTCCTACATTGGTCAGTCCAATCGACATTCTAATAAGTATTGGTGTTCACAAGTTTTCTAAAATAACATGAAGTCCCCGAAACATCCGCATGTACTCCGACGATAATTTTAAATTCTTAATCAAAACATCTGAGAATGTTACATGATTAAATATATAAAAAAGAATTTAAATTTATTTTTTTCTCGAAAAACATTCAAGTAATCAAAAATTTATAATTTTTTTTTCTAAAATTTAATTTAATTTAATTAAGTTATGCAAGATCTCAAAAGAGTCATCTTGCCTATAAAGTAAGGTAAAAATCGCACATTGACCAGTCCGGTCCGATCCTCCTCTCTAAACTCGCTCTAGATTTGTATTGATATCAAGCTATACTGCAAACACAAAATAAATTTTTAGGTCGTTTCAATTTACTCGAATATAACTTAAATCCACTCAAAATAAATATTTATATAAATGACATAATAAATATATATGTACAATATAACGTATAAAATTTATATTTATTTATTTGTTTATTTAAAACTAATTTTGAGTACTCGAAATATGTCTCGAGCAGTCAAATTTTGTTCAATCAAAATCTTTTTGGTTTCGATTATGTCTCAGTATAGCATTCATTTTAATTTTGAGTTTAAATTTGAATAAGAAGCTCAAAATCAACTCCATATCACCCTTAGCTTCACCACCATATGTGATAGCCAAACTCTCATTCATCAAAATGTTTTTCATTTTGATCTAGTATGCCTTTTATCCTTTTGGTACAACCTCCTAGAAAGGCTGCCATCTTAGAAGTGCTCTAATATAAATGCTTTATTTCAAAATTTCATCTATAAAGTATCTCAATATGAAAGAATTATGTTTGTTGTATTTAAGGAATCTTACAATGGTTGATCCAATCACTAAGGATAAAAGCTAGTAGCTTCTAATTTGCGCACCACGCCTCCAAATCCGCAACACGTACTCTGAAGTGGATAGAAGGCTATGTCTAAGGAGTTCAAAATAAAGCTTTGCATGCATTAGGATGTCTAAATAGATAAGGACTTGCGCTTGCTTTGCAAGACCCACTTGAATATATTGTTCTGAAAGATTTGTTGATCACCTTAAAAGTGTGCAAATTTTCTAAAATATGCTATAGTACTAAGTTTAAACATTTGTATGTCCTTCAATGATAATTTCCTTTGATGATAATTATAATTTTTAAACCTAAGTGTCTAAGAATGTCTAATAGAAAAAAAAAATTAAAAATGAACTTGAAATTAAATTTGACTTGAAAAGCATGCAAGGTAATCTAAATTTTATAAAATCTCTTTTTTCAAATCTTTACTCTGGAATAGGTAACCTTGCCTATAAAAAAATACTATAAGTCCCACATCGATCAATCCATTTGACATTCTAATAAGTATTGCAGTTAGCAAGTTTTATAAAATAACCTTCAGTCCTCGAAACACCGGCATGTACTCCGACGATAATTTTAAATTCTTAATCTAAACGTTTGAGAAAGTTGTAGGATTAAAATAAAAAAAAAAATTAAAATTATTTTTTTCTGGCAAAGCGTGCATGTAATCAAAATTTTTAAAATTTTCTTTCAAAACTTTTAAATTTAATATCATTAAGTTATGCATGGTCTAAAATGAATTGTATTGCCTATAAGGTAAGGTCATAAATCCTACATTGTCAGTCCAATCCAATCCGATCCTCCTCTCTATAAAGGCAGGAGTTAACAGGACTAATATTTTTTTAAATATTTAAGAAATTGAATTCAGTCAAATTACAAATCTAAGAGTTCCATGAAATATTCTCAGTAATAGAGGTGTTAAATGTGAACATATTCTCAGTAATAGAGGTGTTAAATGTGAACATCAACCGAAGAGGTCGACTCAAAAAATTAAGTTTTCAATTCGTAAAGATCTAAAAATTATTCGAATGAAATATATCATTTAGGCTAAAGACCAAAACACCATCCACACTCTACAACCGTTTATCAAAGGTGACAAATTTGTCAGTAACTTAAGCCCATGTAAAGCTAAGGTCATGCCAAGTATATATTACTATATTCATGCTCAAAATAATGTGCTAGTAAGAATTAAGAATGTAATTTTAATCCTCTGTCAACGTGGTTTGATTATTAAGGGTCTGTTTGGGGTAACTACAGATTATTAAAAAGCTATTGCGCATAAGATGACTATATGTTTATTTTTTGCAGTTTGAAACAGTTGGGTTATAGTTGTTTCTGAATAAATGACTTTTATGTCTTTGTACTATAGTGTTATTTATAGCATAACTATTCATATTAACACATTCCATACTTGAAATCAAATATCAAGTTTGAATGTTACAAAATAAAAAAAGACATCTCACAAAATAGTGAGTAACACGACAATCAAAATTAAAAAAAAATTATTAAAATAACAATTAATAGAATGATAATATTCTTTTTAAATTATAATTGACTTATGTTACGAGATAAACCGCTATCCAAGGAAACTCGTCACACCCACTATCGATGGTGGATTTATGCAACCCATCAGCACACCTAAAGAACTCACAGTTTGATGTTCTTTTCCTCGGGCAACTGTAAAACTATTTCGTAGCTATGTGGCTATCACGAGTTAGACAGAAAATATTGTAGATCACAGTAGCAGTACAAACTCCGAAGGTATCGAAAGTTCTCGACCTCATCTTTTCAGATGATTTTAAAACAACGAAGCACAAATCTTTAAAAACAACATTAGTGAAAAAAAATATTCGAAGTAATCAATGCAAGTTATTTAACTGAAATCTCAAAGAATCTAACATAAACCAACGAATTTGTCACTACAAGAAGACAACAGACTTTATAAAAAAAATGTTATTAGTTGGTTTTAAACCAAGTAATACTCAGCTCATGTGTCAAATATGCATATCACCACAAAATACCATCTAGAGGAATCTCAAAAGCCATTGCACTGAAAATTGAGAAGAACTTGGTTACTTTCATTGGGATCTCACATATGACAAGAACCAAAAGTGAAATATAGGTCATCCAGAAGACCCTTAAGGTCGAATATCTCATCATAAACCTCCAAAAAAAAAAAAAAAAACATGCAATGTTCATATTACATATTTTATCCAGGTTTGCCTCATCGGTCATCCACCTGGTAAATAATACATCAATAAGAAATAGAAAAAAATTTGAGATTCAAAATATGCATGCCTTGCATAAAACATCCATATACCAAAAAATAAATATATTCACAACACATTGCAAATAAAGTGGCAACAAAAACAGACAATCCCTCAATTTGGCCTCCAACTATGACAACTTTAATTCGTTCCCTCAATTCTATCATCCCCCCCCTCCCCCCTCCTGGCACCTTCCTCATCCTGGATGCAAATCTCAAGCAATTCACCTTGAGTCTATGATAAAGTTCGTCTTAAATAATATGTATATGCTTCAACAGGGACATGTGAATGATCTTCATCAGCTCTATTGAAATCAATGTCGTTCCACGAAGGATGTCACCGAATATAATTGTATAAAAACATTGTGGCGACCACAATCTACACTTGTTTAGAAAAAAATGTCGGCATATCCCACAACACGACTAATTTCTTTTTCCAAACTTCACATGACCTTTCAATGACACGGCGTAAATAAAAGCGTCACTTATTGAATATCTCTTTCTTACCCCGAGTGATATTGTTAACTCTCTCAAAATTAGGAATATGATATTTGGTATCAGCAAAGGGCTTGAGATACCCTTTTCGTAATGGATATCCAGCGTCAACCAAATAATATTTATTTAATATAAAAATAATCATGAGTGTTGTGCAAGATATTAGCATTTCCTTTGTTAATATTCAAGCTAACATAGAGGTAGCTACGGAAAGTTATACTATTTAGTTCGCGTAGCAAAATTAAAAATATGACTGTTATGTGCACTGTGTTCATATCCGGCCAGAGCAAATATGAAGCATTTATTGAAATCACATACAACATCACATTTTGTGTTGGTGATCGACATCATCCAATGTATGCAATCTTTTCACAATTGGGAATACATGTATCAAAATGTGTTTCATCAATCGCTCCAACACAATCCTGAAATAGTTACCAATGATATTAGAGACATTGTGTTCAAGTTGATTTAGAAGAATATAAACACATGAAACTACCTTAACATATAGCATATAACACTGATCATGTGAAGTCTACACAGGTGTGCTTTGGAATGAAGATTTATAGTGACAAACCAATCAGAGCATTTAGCTCAATTGAGATATATCTGCTGATAGTTTTGGATGAGTGTTAGAAAAGTTTCATAACACCTCTCATGAACTCATTTTGTGATAAAATATAGAGTTATAGCCAACACCTCTCTTGAAATCATCATGAACGAGCCATGCAAACCATGATTTATGTGAAATTCCTTCAATAGATCAGTGAAAATAGATTGTGTGGGGTGACCCACAAGCAACTCCCCAACCCACTGGTCGCCTACATAGTGGAAGTCATGCAAGAAACCAAGCCATCCTCCCCACAAGCAACTCCCCAACCTGAGCACCATATTTCGACATAACCAAATAGAGAACAGAGCATCATATTTCGGTATCACCAACAACACCCTAATTTCCCCATGCCAACAATCACAGCATAGAGAAACTAAGTCATCCTCCAATTTTCAACATAATTTCCACGTACAAAAAAAAATCACAACACCATAATTTTCACATACCAAGAAAAACGCAAAATCAACATCACAACACAACCATCCTCCAATCCATCAACCAACTATAGAGCACAAAGAAACCAGGTCATCACCGAACACAAAGAAACACAAATAATTGGAAAATAAAAATGCTCGAGTATGTAAGGAATGCCTTGGGGCGACGGAAAGCAAAGGATCCAAATGGAGCCGAAGAATAGAGGGGAGAGGGAGGGGGAGGGGGAGGGGGAGGGAGAGAGGGAGAATAAAGGCAAGCACACCACAACAACCACCGGAACTAAAGGAACATGTTTGGAACCAACCCTAACCATCAAATCCACCGAATAACAAAGAGGAGAGAGAGAAGAAAGGCAAGCTCACCACAACAACCACCGCAACAAAAAAGAACCAGACGAAACCCAAGCCACCGGAGCCACAGAGGAGAGGGGGCACGCGAGTTTCGAGTGGGATACGAGAGCACAGAGAGCCGAGGGGGGCAAGGGGGATGAGGGTAATATTATCGTGAATAAACATATCCTGTGTTTAATGAGCTTTACCCAAAGCGCAACACTGCCGCGAATTCCAAATGCCCTTCTCCGACATTTCCCCACCACACCGTGCCTTTTAAGCCACGCCAAACATGTCCTAAGTCTCACAAACGAAGCAATCAAGATCAAAACCCTCTAACCAAGTGGTTTGGCCAATAGACTTCAATATGTTATAATCACGGGTGTACCTGTATGTCACTTAATATTTTTTTCAAGACTGAGTTGTGCATCATAAAGTATACTTGATCACACACAATTTTATGTTAGCTAAAGTCAACTTGAATTTATCCTTCTATATAGACGTCTACCCTAAGTCTACAAGTTCCACTTGAACAAAGCGACTCGTGGCAGCCAAGAAGGATCCTTACTATGGACAAATAAACCACAGAATCTTGATCGGGTTCGTCACATTTTCTTCCACCATCTTCTCTAATTTCACTGTGATAATTTTATAATTTCAAAACTTAAACTTGCTTATATTATATGTTAAGTCTGAATACTTAGTATCTAATAACTAACATTAATCCAAAGTACTACCGTTATGAGTTTGCGGCTATGAAAAATATCAAATTTCAGATATTAAAGTACTCAAAATGAGAGTGATATTTTTGGGTGACATCTTATCTACTATCCCATCTGTGTTCTGAAATTTGACCTGAAACCTTATCTTTCTATTTTATTCTTTCATTCTTTAGAGTGACAACGGCGCAGGAATATTCAGAGCCCGCAAAATTATGTTATATCTGAATAGACTAAACATGTTTTATTTCAAATTAAAGCATAAAAAAAGAGAACAAAAAACAAAAACAATCACAATACAACCTCTAAAATTTCAATTTTTTAAATTACTATTGTTATAACATAAAAGTGATGAATCATCTCTCACATTCTAAATCTTACATTAGAATATTAGATTTGCATGCATACTATCATTATCAAATTAAATAAAATTGGAAGCCATGTTAATTTTAATAATCTAGACTGAAACTGAGTTTTGATTTTCAAGTAAAAATCACATGATTGAAGAATAAGATTACAAGAGCATCATCAAATTTAAAAAAAAAATTAATTAGATGATTCGGCACTTACTTGAATTGAGCCAACATCAGCTTTGCCAGATTTTGACTTGATCGAACTTGACTTCAACTATATCTCCAACGAAAATCAAAAAATTCGGTCAATCTTCACAGCGCAATTACCATGCTAAAGAAAAGATAAAATTAATGGTTGCTACATCCTTGTCTTTCCTAACTGATTGATACTTGGAGAAACCTACAAGGAATCATTCTTTTATTAACAAAATGAATATAAATTATAAGGAGCGAGACTTAGCTTTCAGAATAATAAAATATTCCTTACCTTTTGTCTTCTTCTTCCTCCTCTTCTTTCCACTTTGCATATTAAAAACCATCTAAAAAAGAAAAAATAAAAAATAATAGTGCAGCAGCATCAAGGTTGGTTGTCGCCGGAGGAAGAACGACTAGGTTGAGTGCATGACGCTCGCAACATGCAGGTCACCCAAATTCCAAATACAAGACTTACAGACAGTAATGTCGTTAAAAAACAGGAAAATTTACATACGTAGCACACAATTCTTATGTATTTACATATTTAACACCTAACTTTCATACTTGCATTTATATAACACTTTGGTGTGAGAAACCTGTGCATGAAAATGTGTATTCCACTGTTATAAAAAATAGTTGATGGTGATATTTTTGATGCAATATTAAAGCTTTGAGTGCCATGAATGTAAATATTGAAATTTGGGTGTTAGATATGTAAATACATAAAAATGTGTGCTAGGTATGTAAATGCCCAAAAAGAAAAACAAAAAATAATAACAATACAAGAATTTATATACAGATGCAGCTGGACTCGCATATATTTGCAATGAAAGTTACATTAGAATACTACTAATGTGCAAGCTTAGGCATCTTATCCTGTTATATATACAAACATAAGAAATTTAACACAGAGTCAAATGAAAAAAAAAAGTTACAAAAAAACCTTCTCACCTGTCCGTATTTAGAAATTAAGCCTTAAACCCAGTACCCTCCTAACATCACCAAACAATATATCACTCAGAAATAACTAACCATGCGGTAACTAGGACAAAGATAAACACACATTGATGCTCAGAAGGTAAAAATCACCACCAAAAAATGAAATTAGTAAAGCAAAGAAAACGGATGTCAAGGAAATAAAGAATTTAAATTTTCACCTTCAATGTTTCACTAATTTACAGCATTTAGGATGATCCCAGACCACATGCATGAATCAAATATCCCCTGACACTATACATCATCCAGGTCAGTTCCCATTTTGGAGAATTCATCCCCTATATTACATATTAATCTCATTTCTAAGCCTAAAGATGAATTATCAACACTAGACTCCATAAATTGGAGGTCGCAGGGCAGTGCACCTTAAGAAACTTGCAAAACTGCACAGAATTGGATCGGATAATCCCAACCGAGAATCAAACTAAAACGCTGGGGTGATTTGCATTATATGCACAAAGTTTGAAATCTTCATTAACCAAAGTCCCCAGAGTTCCTGCAACTCTCAAACACTGCCAAAGCCTTGATTCTCTGCTCAAACCCAATCCTTAAGGGGTTGATTCCAATTTATAGCGTACTGTGAGACATGCATCCGTCACAGTTCTGATCCCAAGCCATGTCTCCGTAGAGGCACGACCGGCAATAAGGCGAGCCTGTTTCGGCGACAAAGCCTCAGTTGTGATTCTTCAAGCTGGTCCAAGAATAAGATCATTTGAGCCCAAGGTTCACAAGTCATTGATTAACAACAAATAAAACCTGGCTTCATCTCATCAACCATCTCTTCTGAAACCTCCTCCAAAGGAACTCTGCCTCTTTGTGGCCCCATAATCTCTGGGCCTATCACTGGAATGCCCCATCTCATCCATAGAATTCTCAACTGATTTCAGGCTTTTGTAGCTTCCATTCCTTGGGGTGAAGGAGGCTGACTTCTCTTCGTCTTCGGATGGTGTAGCAGACCTGTTCTCCGGCATCATCTCGATGTGTCTCTGTCTGTGCCCAGCGTTTCTGAAACTCCTCATGTTATTTGAGGACACTTTTCCTGTGGCATATGTCGGCCCTTTCATTCCCATAAATTCCTTTGGAATACTACCTATGTCCTTGAAACAATTCCTCGTCTTAGCATCGTTAATCAGAGCTGCCCAGTCGTCTGATTGCATCAGAGCATTGGCATTGCCCACAACCTGAGCAAAATGAGTCCATTAGATTTGTTAGTTTTGTGCAAGCAGAAATGAGAAAAAGGAATGCAAAAGCTTACCCATAACGCCCTTCTTGCTCGAGTGAGCGCAACATTCATTCGACGTATATCAGCAACAAATCCTACACCATGGTTTGAAGCACGAACACAAGACATGATTATAACATCCCTCTCCTGGCCCTGGAAAGCATCAACTGTGTTGATGTAGATATCTCTACCGTCATCAGAATTCATAACTCCCTCAAATTCCCTTTGGAGGCACTTCAGCTGAAGCTTGTAAGGTGTAATTATTCCAACCGTAACTTTCTTCCCACCATCAGTTTTTACAATTTTTTGAAGATTTTCATATAACCGCAACGCAAATTGTGCTTCCATTAAATTCTGATATGATACGGAGCCACCACGGTGGGACTCTCGTCCATGCATAATGTCATAAAAAATGTAAGGCTGCATTAGAGGGTCTCTATAGTATATCTCGTCTGGCAACGTTGAAACACTCTCGCTATCAGTTAACCGCCCCTGGTAGAAGTACCTGGATGGAAATTCACGAATTTGTGGGTGCATTCGGTATTGTACTGATAGTAGCATTGTAGGACAACCAGCTTGCTGAAACCTCTCAAAAAGGCTTCTGCTGTATAAAAGCGTTCCAGCAGCCTTGCTGATGACAGTCGCCGGAAGTTGCTGGGGATCTCCAACAAGAACGCACCTAGCAGCACCAAGTGAGAGAGGAGGAAGAATAGCCACTTCACTGGCCTGGGCGGCCTCATCAATCACAACCATATCAAAGCCATGGGTGAGCCGAGAGAACAATTTCCTGCCACTACTAGAAACAGTTGTGAAGACTATTTCAGCTTCATTGGCAAAACTTGCTTCAAGACAGGCCCGAGCATCCTCGAGATTAAAGGAAACCCCCGGACGGAACTTGCCTTCTAAAATAAAAAGACGTGAAAGCTCGACCAAAACCTTGTCTCTTCCTTCAACAGCTGCAGCAAGGTTCTGCAGCAACAGGTCTCTATTATGATCCAGATCAGCAAGAACATCAGGATCAACACCAACAGATCCTTGGGACCGACCAACTGCTGCTGTTGTGCTGAGCTCCCTCTGAAGAACAGATATTTGCTGCGAGAATTGGGACTCGCGAGCTCTTAACTGATGTATCCACCCATGAATCTCCTCAAAGCCTTTCATTAAGAGCTGTTCAGTTCTTCGCTCAACAGAAACCGCCTGAGCTGCTCTTGTTTGAGAGTCAACTCCGACCCTGGCAACATCAGGACGGTAGACCTTCATCTCTCCATCAATGAAACCGCGATCAAGAACGCGTGATAAAAGCTCATCTGTTGCAGCATTTGATGGAGCACACACAAGCATCCTGGGCTTAGGGCAAAGTTTTGGAAGAGTTCGTAAGAGATTCTGATCCATGCTCTGCAAAACTTCATCAATTGATCCAGTATTTGTGCTGCACTCTGAGGTGGACTCGCTCAGCTGTTTGTAGCTCTCTGGGGCAAGTTTCTTGAGCAATGCGGTGTAATAATGCTGGTACTGCACTAGATGGATCACATTTAGCATGCCCCAGACGGTGTGTGTTTTACCCGTACCTGGAGGACCTTGAACGAGCGTGAAAGGCCAAGGTTCTTGCCTCCTAGTTGATCCATTAGTCGTACCTGCAGCAGTGTGCATTGCAGCCCACTGAATAGCAGCTAATTGTGGACCATTAAACGTTCTATGAAGATGATCCACAAAACTTTGAGTAAAACATTCAGGCAGGGCAGGAGTCTGTTCTTCATACTTGGGAAAGTATTCCGGACTTGGCTTGAGAATTGCAGTTTGCATCTGCTTTGTCACTTAGGGCTTTAGATAATTTAAACAAAATTTTTTAAGTAATTTATTTATAATAAAGATTCAATTCCTCACCTGCAAGTTAAGGCGTCGGAACCCATGGAGAGCAACGTATTCCCTCTGTGTGGTTGCAAGCGAACCTAGCACGGTTAGATACCATGTACTCTTTGGCTGCTGAAGTTTCCTCAGAAGATTATCATCTTCCACTTTGCTGTGATGAGGGAAAAAAAGTAGATTTCAGGAAGGCAAAACGAACCAAAGATTTGGTGAATGACTAAGCATCAGTGACCGCGGCGCACTAGCTGCAGGAGGGACTATATTACACCTATAGAAAAAATATGACTTCTTAAAAATTATTTACCTGCTAGAATCATATGAATCACCAACATGAAAATGAAGAATTGCTCCTGGAGGATCTCGAGTGTCTGTAGAGACATGCCTTCTGACAGTGCCAGCAACTCTTCCAGTCACCTCAAATTCATTATCATCCTCATTAGCGCCAGAATTCATAATCCTTTTATTAGATCTAGGTGCTGACAAGTGAAAAAAAGAGAATTGTAAAAGCAAGCAAAATAAAATCAAGAAACAAATCAACAAAATACAGCACCAACTGCTGCTACTTAGCAAAAGGAAATAACATGCACAGTTCTGAGTTTCAAACCTGAACCAGGTTTCGGGGTTGAAAGGACTGCAACATCGCCCTCCTTAAAGTTCCACTTGCATTCATGAATTGGAAGAACAATGACATCAAACCACCCTAAATTTAAAAGGGTCCGAAAAACATCAATGTCAAATACATAGATATATAAGTAAATCTCAATCATTCATGCAGTGAAAATTCACATTACAAAATGTCATAGCTTTAGAAGGCACAAATCAACATAAAAAATAACAGCAATGCATTCTTAAGACTTCATTTATGATTAAAAAAGCAAAACTGAAGAACTATGTCGAGCTTCCACAAAGTTTTGTAAAGGTAAGTAGAAAAACAAAATTGAGATGAAACAGCGAGATACAAGAATTTTAAAATATCAAACCTATAATACAAAACACTAAATTACCAACCTCTTAACAGCATGGAAAAGAATGGGTAATCAAATCGTCAAAAAGAAATTGAATTACCCGGTCAAAATTAAGGATAGAAAACACAGCAAGCCATTGAGGTGGTAGTATTGTTCCTTTTGAAGAACACATACTTTCCGCAAAATCATAGGCTAGCTAGACCTGCACAAAAAGGTATATTACCTTTCAAGGGGGGTAATGGAGTACACGGCATAAGTTTGGTATCAATCCAAGACCAAAAGGGTTCAGCACAGAGAGCGGAAAATGTACCAAAATAAGAGGATAATCACCATTCATGATAAGAGTACCACACTGACCAGTATATGCTGACAGTTTACAAATTACACGGTTATCACAACAACTAAGCCTTAAAAAGAACTTTGAAGATGGATTAAGAGGATGCAATCATATAAATTTTAAAATTCAAGATTATTTGTCCAAGATTCAGCACCTCAACACTTCATTAAAAAGATGATCTAGTAGAGGTCAAAGCTTCAGCCATGACACCATATACCCAAGCACCAAATCACATTCAATTTAAGCTAAAGCGTCAAGGTATAATTCCGGCAACATAGTCAAATAAATAATTGAAACAACGCACAAAAGAGCATTATTGAAACAATCATGTTAGATAGATCAGAGGAGAAAAAATAGTCAATATAAGTAAATATATTATGTGTTCTTTATTTAAGTAAGCAGGTATAAATTAATTCTCAACCTTTTTATCTATTAATTCAATAGGGTAAGGAAAGAAGAGAAAATTCAGCATGCTAGTGCTTGTTTTGCCAAAAAGAATAAAATACACTTTGATTGCCAAAATTGTTTCCCATTTATTCTGCATGATTTGCCGCACGCTAAGAAAAATATGTATACAACCAATGATTAAGATAGCACAAATATGCACTTCAAAGTTATTGGTCTCCTGCATTGTGAAAGTATCTGCGCGTTATCCAAAATGGCTGTGGGAATCAACAAAAACTTAGAATTCTCAAATTCATGACTTTAAACTTAAAATTCTCAAATTGATGACTTTGTCGAGGGTAAATGTTTGGGCTGCATAACTCTTTTTTTTTAAAAAAAAAAGGGAAGTGCAAAATTGATATGTTCTGTAAGATTCCACAATCACTATTTGATTTGAAGAAATCAGTTCTAGCCAATGAAAAGGATAATTAACAAATTCATGAAAAACAAAAGATATCTAACAAGCAATACCCAAAGCGCTTTCATACCCTTGAAGGACTCATATAGTTAACTTGCATAATGATAAAACAACAAAACTTTGGTACACAAATGATTGAAAACACACAAACAGAAGTAGAACTTGAACACGTATTCAATCCTATAACAAAATTTAATTTAATTTGCATTATTTGGCATTGTAAAGTGGTGCCACTATGCATTCCAAGTTAGTTTATATGTTTAAATCTAGTTTAAGTTGTTGCGCAATATTTGTTAAATACATATTTACATACAGACTGTAAAATATGCTTACCAATGAAAAGGAATTCTTGAACGGTGAATTGAATGTTTGCAATTATAAATTCACATCTCAACCTGTTAGTCTCTAATTGTTACATTTTTTTTGCTTATTAAATTGAATACATACAATATAGCATTCTTCAACCAATAAAGCAACAAAAGATCAGAGTCTCTTTCGACAAGAATTCTTGCAAGATGAATTTCATATTTGTAATTAAAAAGATTACATTTTTTTTAAATTTCACCATTTTCTTTTAAATTTTCCCGGGAACACAGCTAGTTACCCATAAGTTATCTCCAACATGTCACAATTTTCAAGCTAACAATGTTGCATCCTCACAAAGTTGATCACTTAATGTAATTAAGAACTCCTCTTTAAAATTAGCTACTCGTTCTCTATATTCTTTAGTAGGTTTTCTACCAAAGAATGAGATCCCAATTCATCTACCAAAATGATCCCATCGTTCAATGCTTAGAGAATTTTGGATGCAAAAAAGACGCCAACCAAGAAGTGCAAATAAACGGGGGGTTAACATAAAAGTTTCTTGAATACTAATCGGTAATGGAAAAAAAAAAGGATAAAAACTACATCAAGTAGACAAGTACATGGTGTGATAATATTCCAAAATACAATTTAAATTGTCGTAAATTATGCAGTTAAAAACAAAGACTAATAGAGATTGAACCGGAGAAGGGAAGCACCACAAATATCATCAAAATATCTAAAAATGGTTCATGAATCCACGTTTGAACAAAGCACTCTATAGGAAGATGGATCTAAAAGAACCAGTAACAAGTTCGATACAACCCATATACTAGAGATACTATATAAATGTCACCAGAGGGGAACATAAATGGAATTTATTGCGCTATGCAACACAAATATATTTACTGTATGTCTGAAAAATTTTAGAAAATAAAAAAATAGCATCCAACAATTAAGTAATTTGATGGCACCAATCTAAGTATAAACACACAATTCTGCATAATAAGTTCCCACACTGATTCCTAATTCCTAGATGCTCTTAAAATATCACCCCATGTTAGAATCAAAAAGTTGCACAGTTAAATCCATTTATGCCTCCAAGAAAATGATAACTCCATGCCCTTAACACCATCATAAGTTTTCAATTACTCATAAATGAACTGGAACAATTTTGAAACTAGAATTACTGAAACTTAAGAGCATGCTTCAACTCAATTTAAAAAAAAAAGAAAAAAGAACATATACCTCTTTCTCGTCTTTCCACCATTTTCACACGAACCATGACATGTGCATCCCTTGATACCATTTCTGTTGATTCCTCCCACGTGCTATACAGCTGTGCTCTACATTCCTCGAAGAGTAGAGGTTCAAAGACTCTAACATACTCCTCGACAGATTCAAAGCTTCCCGGGACACATTGAAGGTCCGACTCCTCTGAAATATCGAGAATATGGTTACAAGCCCTTAAGTACAAAAACAAAACAAATAATTCAAGGTAAAACTAGATGGGATATATCTAGAAAAAAAAAATTCAAGTGATGAAACGTGAAAGGGTTATTGCCAAAGTGCAGCACATAATGTGAGTGCAATAGCTGCTCTTTTATATAGATTCATCCCATGCTTTCCAATTTTTTTTACTGCTTTTTAACAAATTGTAATTTAATGAACTGATTGACACTCCCACTACCCTGGCATCAAAAAATTAATTAAAAGAGTTTATTTTCCAAGTTAATCCAACAAGAAATCATGCCTTCTATTTTTGGTCTATCAACCAATCTGGTGCCCATGCACCAAAAGGAAAATTCATGCATATGTACTTCTAATTGCAGATAACAAAATACTAATTGAAAGAAACAAATTACACATAAAATACTGAAAATCTAAAAAGATTATCCCAAACCTGGATGATGCCAAAACTGTTCGTTAGTCACCTCCCTCAGGAGCCTTTCAACAGATGTGTCATTGTATTGCTGGTTATTAAAATTCTGTTTCTTGGAGAGAAGAGGTCTTTTGTTCCCCAATTTTGCATCTGCAGTTTCCAGAGCAGTCACTGTTTGTTTCTTTGAAGAAGCTGCCGAAGGCTTAAACAGCCTGGAATCCACAGAAGACTTCCATGAACTGGGTCTTGAATTGGGTGTTAGATGAATTTCGTGAGGACTTTCACAATTATTTATCTTCTTTGAACGTGTTTGGGGCCCTGGAATTGCATCGCCATTTGGTTCAGTCTTAAGTTCACTAAGTTCAACAGTGCTGCTTGCTTCTGATCTTACCTCAGACTGCTGTTTCTGCTCCTTGGTTCCACCCTGACCAGGTCTCTCCCCAGTCCTCTCTACCACAGAGTTTGATCTGGATATTTCTTTTATTGATGTTCGAGTAGTTGTGGTAGTAGTAGCCGCAAATGAAGATTGCCTCCTCTGAGATGTGTTTTTCATAGAGCAATTATTCTTCACATCATCCATGCCAACAAGAATAGTCTTTGGCTTTGTCTTTCCTAACTTCCCTAACTTCTGCTCCTTCTCTTCATCATATTTAGCCTTCTTTGAAGGATTATGATTAGCAAGCCTCAAGGCATGAGTAGCTTCAATACCTCTAACCTCTTTTCTCTTTAATGCTCCCGAAAGCTCCTCTGGGACATCTGCATTAGTATCCCCCTTGAAACTACCATCTGAACCTTTTGCATCTTTAGTGCTATCCACTGCACCATCATTACTGGTGCTAGGTATATGTGAATCATTATTCATATCCAGCATGGCTGGATCAGAAATATTACCATTATCAAAAGCTTTTTCTTGCTCCTTACTCCCGCTGCGTGCATCTGTATCTGCATTTCCTTCCATATCAGACCATTCTCCCTCCTCCTTCTCTACAGGCTGCGCCTCCTTCATCACAACGACCTCTACAACCTTTTCATCGTCACATCTGCTTGCAGAAGCAGCCGGTGCAGGTCCTTGGCTGTTGACTACTGAATCATCCTTTTTCTGCTTGGCAGACTCCCTATGTTGTTCTTTGATCCTAAATGGTTGGAATCCTGAACCAAAAGCAGCATGGGTGAAAGCATTGTTATTGAATATCCTGGGACACTCTTCAAGCGAAGGAAGAAGGTTGGACGTGCGCGGATTCAAAGTTGGAAGAGACTTCTGTGGCACGCAGGGCGCAACTGCAACTATTTCGTCATCCTCTTCCGTGGTAGGTGGCTCGTTAAGGTCGAATAATGGTCTTCCGCGGCCCCCCATATCATTAATAGACGCATAAAATCGAAATCCCTTTATTTCCTTCAGATGCCAAACAAAGTTTCATAAATTACAATGCAGAAGAGCAATTCGTAAACAACAGAACAGCTAGATGACAAATTGAGAGCCAAAGAAAGAGCAACAACGAAATAAAAAAAAAAAGTATGTTCTTCTACTCTTCCGAACTTCAAACCTAAAACCCTAGACGCGGTATCCGTCTTTTTTCCCCAACAAAACCGCTCGAAGCGAACCCTTTTCCGTGTAGACTACTCATCAGAGATGCGGGGCGCGTCCCCACTCCGATCGGTCCCTCCCGTATCGACCGAACTATTAGATCGGAA
>NW_018164576.1:2258259-2262131 GCF_001263595.1 Phalaenopsis equestris
AACAGAGGCAAATAGAAGAAAATAATAAACCGAAATTGGATTTAGATTCCGATGCGAGAAGCGGAATCTTACCTCGGCGAAAGATGCGGACCAGAGAGTAGGAGCGATTTCAACGAGAGAGAGAGAGAGAGAGAGAAGGCGAAAGAGATATGAAAGGATGAGCAGATGGGAGGGTTTCGATTGGTTTATATAGGCGATTACGAGGCCACGACTCACCGGACGGCGAACTTCTCGGCCGCCGTATAAAAACTTTTTACCCTTTTAACCCCCAACAAATATGATATTATTTCTCTTCAGTCTCGACCTAAAAGAATTCATAAATCATACTTTCATTATATCGTAGGAGCACATTTGTATTTACATAATTACCCCTGTAAGGACTCAGGCTCGAAATCACATCAGTGGGTGATCGTCCATTTTTACCCTTGAGATGGCATACTATTTCGTCCGATGAATTGAACCGGCGATCTGACTATCTTATAAGGGTCTTATTGTAATTTAACGATGAATAAGCGAACCCTAAAGACGGTGAGGCTGAGGATCAGCTAATCTTCGGCTTACTGCTACACGTGTCAACGATTAGGGCTTGGGAGAAGCACGTGCGCCAAGCGATGCGCACGTGCCTATACGGTTGTGTTTTTTTCGCGATTTGTTACTATTTGCCTGCAAAACGAAATAATTGTTTTCGATACTTAGATATTATCATATTATTTGTTTGCAAAATGAAATAGTTGTTTTCAAGTAAATAGTACATTTATAAAAATATCATAATTTAGGTAGTCTTTGGGTATTTCTTTTAATATAACATTGACACTCAACCTTACCACATGATGGAAATGAATAGCATACAATTTAAATAATGGTAGAGGGGGTTTATATGAAGATAGGTCAAGCAAAGCATTTTTTTCAAAATGATTTTTTTTAAAATACGAGTAAAATGTGATCAATTACGAGTAGAATTATCATTTCATTCGAGCTAAATTTTTTTAATTAAAAAATAATAAATTTTCAAACCATTATATGTCAAGTGATTATTAAAGAGAGGTATGTCTTAAACAAGAATGATATTTCAGTCATAACAAAAAGATGTATAATTAGTTCATTGGATAAGAAAAAAAATTTTGTGAAGGCTGACAAATTGAAAACCACAAGGAATTGCATAGACGTCAATTTCAAGTCCGTCTCGATTCGACCAATCTTCTCTTAGCTCAAACTCAAGCTTGAGCTTGAGTCAAGCTTGCCAATAAAGCAACTCGGCAACCTAAATCAAACTCAACGAGGAGCTTGTCGGGCTCCACAATGCTGGTGATGAAAAGTAATTTATTAAAATGTCAGTTTCACTTTTATTTATTAAGGTATTCCTATAGTTAATGGCATGAAGACCCATTGAAACTTTGAATATATATTAAGCATATTTTTTATGAGTTCATAGGTGGAGTTAGGATTGTCCAACGCTTATAGAAAAGGGGGCTATTTTAAACAAAATAATGTTCAAATTGTAAGAAAAATCTAAAAAAGCTAGAATAAATTATTATAGGTGATCAAGATGTTCATATGCCCGGATGATCAAACGGCTTATGTAAAATATGCAACTGCGGGAAATCAAGATAAATCATTCATACCCTGGGTGAAGGAGAATGGACCAAATAACTCAAGCAATATTGTGTAATTATGGGTGATCATGAGAACTTACCTTGACAATTTTGTATGTTTGTATATTTCAATATGGTCATTATCCTATATGAAGGGGTAATTTGAATGAATCATGCAATAGCAATGAGCATAAGCAAATATGATTAGTAATGAGCATCACATAGTTTAATCACAAAATGATATATATTTAAAATCAAAACTAATCAACCCTAAAATTAGACAAACTAAACAAAATCAAAAAAATAGGTTTGATTAATTGTTGAGTTAGTTTATCATCTTACTCTAAATTAATAGATCATTAAATTATTTTAAATATTTTGAAAAAGTGAGTCATTGAATTGTGAGAATACCACCTAAACTAATTAGACTATTTCTATATAATATATATTAATAATATGATCCATAAGTATGTAATTATGATTGATTAATTTAGCTTGGTTTATTTTAGTTTTACAAAATTGCAAATATGAACTAGAGCAAATAATTCAAGTTAGATAAATTAAAAAAAAAAAAAACCAAGCCAAATTAAAGCGATCCAAATTAACTAATTAGGTTTAAATTTTTTTAAAGCATTATTTGTAGGTTTGGTCAAGGCATCCCCTCCTTTAAATAAAAGAGAATATATTGAATGATATGAACAATAACATCTACTATAAGTGAACAAAATAGAGTGAGAAAGATTAGCAAACACTAAAGTAGCTAAATGCCAAAGTTTTTAAATTTTTTATGATATATAAATTACCCCTCTATAAACGAAGAAGGATTATGATTTATTTATAGATTTTAAAAGGTTTGTCTTAATCATTATCTTGAATTAAATCCAAAATCTTCTATTCAAAATAGATTAAAAAAATAAAAATACATAATTTTTATTTAGAATAGATTGGGGAGAGAAATGAAAAAAGATAAATTTATATTCATAAAAATATGAATATACCATAAAATATCTCTACTAATAGTAAAATGAGTGAATGATCTCATGCAAGGGTTGGCTCAATTAACTCTACAAATTAAGAGTGGGGTAGGATAGTTTCTTTGTGGCTAATAGTTGTAAAGAGGTGGTATCTACCACCTATGAAGTCGTCTAAAATATCATTTTGAAGCTCTTGACGACATTCAATCAACAAATGATGGATCTTGATATCAGCTAAGGATTGTTTTGAAAAAAATTCTATTGAGGTATAAATACCATAACTAAGGTAGTAATTGCCCAAGTTGTGAATCGTAGCAACAATATAAAGTTGGATGATGTGTAAGAAGCAAATAATATGACATGGGTTCCATTAAGCAAGTGTTAACAGGATTTGAACAGTTTAATTAATAGAGGGTATATGTCAGGTTGATAAAATGTTTGCTACCATATACTAATTCCCACTAAATGATGGATTTCACTAGTAATGATCCTAAATGTTGACAATGGGTAAATATTGTGAAAATTCATTGCAAGGGATCAAAAGTTCATTGAAATGTGGGAACATATTCATTCATGAGAATGTAATTTATTGGCCATAGGTAAGAGTTGTTAGGTGAGAAGGAAAAAGCTACAAAGTTAGTGACAAGTAACTAGAAACTAACATTGATCAATCAAATTTGGTTAATTATACAAGGTAAATTGTTTTGACATGTGTATTTTCGATGACTAACAAATTAAATATGTAATTTATTTAAGTGTTATGTGAGTCAAAATTTTACTTTTTTTTTCTCTTCAAATCTTCGCTCCACGACACTCAGAATGCAAGGCTTTCGCTATCTCTTTTTCTTTATACTTTTTTTAAAATTTCTTTTGTTTAGCTGATCTTCTTGATTTTGTGATTATATTTCCTATTTAGCTTGTCACTTTCTTGATCAAGCTCCTGTGCTCGTTTCCTCTAATCTCTCATTGCCTTTTTCTCCCACTTGCTTGTCGCCTTCATGCACACCTCATTGCTTTATTTAAGAGCAAGCAAGGGCCAGGGCATCACAATTTTCTCTTGCTCTAACTACATATCCTTTTAGCTCTCCCTCTTGACCAATCCACATTAACCTATTGAAAGGCAGAAGATCAAAACCCCTTACATTTTAAACATCTGCTCATCTCATTCTCTAATCGAGAATAAGACTCATTCTTCTCATTCTTAATCATCTCATCAAGTTAGTTGCAAGCCTCTTCCTCTTCCCTTTTTCCTTTTAATATAAATTATTACTTTGTGAATAACCTTATAAATATATATATATATATA
>NW_018164576.1:2262217-2263813 GCF_001263595.1 Phalaenopsis equestris
AATGTTCATATATATATATATCTTATTGTGCTTATCATGGTCACTACTTGTTTACTTTTTTTTTTTTGGTGAATATAAAACATTTACAAATCTTTTATCACACTTTATATTTTTCAGGATGCGTCGCATTCTAAAACTGGGGCGTGACAAGTGTCCGACTAAGTGGGATTCAATTGATAGTTTCATACATGATTTAAAATATTTGGGGTTTTTCATACATAGCATGCAAAACATTGTTAGTTACATATATCACACCTCAGATTTGAATAATATGAAATCTGCACATTCATTAACTCTTCCATCTCCAACCTCCTCTCCACCAACGATGGAGACATCGGATTACGACGTACAAATACCTCCATATGCGGCTACTGCGAGCTCCGACAAACTTCAAATCAATCATCTTCCTACGTGTCCACTGCAAGCTCTGAAAAAATTTTAATCCGAGAAATCAGAGCTCCCTACCTGCCTACCTACAAAAGACAATGTCAGAATTGCGGCTTACAAAGGTGAAAATGTTACATACATTCATTCTATGTAATGTGAATAGTGGTGATGCCCGAAAAAAAAAAAAAAAAAAAATTGATGCATGGAACCTCTGTGTATCTACATTGTTATACTTCCATACCATAAATGTATGTAATATTTTCTCCTTAGGAAGACCTCTGAACTTTCTTTCTCGTTCCATCAACTCCAATCCAAAGCTATTGAGGAACATAATTGAATTAGAGAAGCTGAAGCTTGCGAAAGCATGTGAGAAGAAGATGGAAGTTTCAGAGGTCATTGTATGTGTGTTCCTGTCATTGTGTCAGAGATCTTTGTCCACACAATCCCTTCGTTGCTGCTGAAGGAGGAACAAAGGTGAGTTTCAGATGACTTTGTTCGGTGTGTTCCCATCGTTGCTGAACGAGGAGAAAGTTGAAGGTTTTAGAGGTCTTTTTCTAGGCAATTTCGTCATCACTCTTGAAGGAAAAGAGTTTCTGATGTATTTGTATGTTGCGATCCATTGTACCTGTCACCAAAAGAGCGGATGTTGTACACAGGATAGTGAACCGAAGTGTGAATTTCACAGTATTGAAGTTTGAACTTTGAGATACATAAATATCAATGTCTTGCATGTAAAAATTCCTAAATATTTTAACACCTCCCTACTCTCATCCTAGTGGTCAATTCAATTTTGAATTGTTCATTATTCTAACTATAGCTTTAATTTATTTTTTTTTTCTGGAAGATTTACATATTATTGCATAAAATAGGTAAATTTCATCTTTTTCCTTTTATAAAATTGACATATGTGATGCCAAGCTTTGGGCAGTATAAATATGAAACCTAAAATTTAGGGGTAGCATATGTAAATACATAAAAATTGGATGGTACCTATATAAATGCCCTTTATTTCTTTAATAATGGAAGAAATGATTTATTTATTATTTAATCCACAAACTCTGCCATGACCAGAGTTATTGCTCTGTTCAGTTGTTTAATGCTAGTCGATGCAAGAGTTGGGAAAGATCGGCCATGGCGATCGCCACCAACAACCCTAGCACTAGATGATCTTTTGGTCCCACACGCAATCGCCGGTGAGGTGGCTCTTCC
>NW_018164576.1:2263825-2284381 GCF_001263595.1 Phalaenopsis equestris
TTCCGATCAGCGATGGCGGATTGGAGATTTGCGCTGCCTACCATACCCTCATGCGAAATGGAGGATGTGCCGTAAGACCAGTCAAATTGCAGGCGATGATAGTTGTCAATCTTCTTCTGAGGTGTTCCGATGCCATTTTTCCGAAACATATACATCTCCCGTTTCTTTAGGGTACTGCAAGGAGTCAATGTCCCTTCTCTGTAAATTGCAAACTAATTTCTCTGAGTTTCATAATCTATGGCATGTTGATCTATTAGAAATCCAATGAGAGGCTGGAGCTTGATATACTTGTGATATTGGGTGATATCGCGGCTAAGAGGCCGGAGCTTGGGAAGGGTGACTGCTCAGCTGTGTTGCAGCAATTACATCTACTGATTGGTCCATTTGATGGAGTTCTAGTTGTTGGTCTCGGAGAAATGCTATGAATTATTTGCCAAAATTGCAAACAACTTATCCAAAAAATATGACGTTCGGAATCCAGATGCAGTGTTACGTTCGGAGTCCAATGAGATGAAGTCAACTGTGTAGTATGGTCCTACAACGAAAAAAAAAAACGCTCATTTAGCTTGACTCGGCCCGAATTATCGGCCCCACCACGGGCAAAATTTAAAATACGCATTTTGTCGTGCATATTCGGCTCGAATCGAGCCCAAAGAAACAACGATCAAGAAAAAAAACACCTTTATGACATATTTCAACATTTTATTAGGCGCTCTTCAGCGGTTTTCGGTTTCGGTGGTTTCGAGCATTCTTCTTTGCTTCTTCTCCTGCGGTTTCGCTTCCTCTTCGACGCAAGACTCCTTTGCACCTCTTCGCAAAGTCGGTTTCGCCTTCTTTCAACGTTACGCAAAGTCGGTTTTGCTTCCTCTTCGGCGCAAAACCTGGTGTTTATAAATTAGAGCATCACATCGTTTGGAATCACATAATTCAAAGTTTTGGTTTTCTTCTTCTCTTACTAGCATACAACAATGAAAGGTCGCAAGGAAACTGAAAAAACTAGCGGTCTGTCAAAGTCTTCGAGGTATTATGCTACATTGTTTATTATAAGTAACAAGATAATTTGTTTTATTGTGTTATTTTATGTTATAGTTGTGTTATTATTGTGTTATTATTGTGTTATTGCGGTGTTACTCGTGTTATTACCTTACTAACACCACAATAACACCAATAATACATTTATAACACTCAATAACACAATAATAACATAACAATATCACAATAATAACACATTAATAATATAACCATAACACAATAACACAAAAATAATACTGTAATAATGTGAAAATGGGTGATTGAAGAATGTTGTCTATAAAATAATGTCCTCTTTTATATTAATGCTGTTGTAATTTTTTTAACACAAAAACTTTCAATTATAGATGCCGTCCTTCTGCAGTAAAGGGCGCACTTGATACTGTTATACATAATATCTCCTCCGAGGAGATCATGAACTTGTTGAAAGAAATAAATGTCATTCAATTTTTTGATGTCTTCTTATCCCTATGATAATGTATTGAGCATACATATCTTGAGATTTTATAATTATAAAGTAATGTTTTTAATGGTGAGAAAGTGGTAAAACTCCACCTTGACTATGTTGCTCTGTTATTAAACAGAGGAAAAAAAGTTAGTTGAAAGAAAACTTCGTCGTCTCGTGTAGATACTAGAGAAATAAATAAAGAGTTAATAAAGTTTTCAGAAGTGTATTTCACTCATTTTGAGCAATTATTTCTTATATTTTTATTAACAAATTTATTTTTTCTCTCGAACAATTTTAGTGTGCGCGAAAGATTTTATTCATTTGAGGAGAATATACAGTTATTTTTCTCTTTTAACCGGTTTGCTGTCACTGATTAATTGAATATTGTCACGATCAAAATAAGACGAAATCAATCACTTGGATAATCAACGAATTTATTTTTCTTTTAACAGTAAGTGCATATTATAAACATTAAAAAATTTTTCTTATGATTTTTTTTTATTTTTGAGTTTGTTTGTGATATGCTTTATTCTCAATTTTGGTTTTATAAGCACACATTTTTATTTACTCTTGTCACTCCCGAGGCTAGACTTCGCATGCTAAGGTGACCAACAAGTCATTGGTGGACAACACCACAAATTCATGAAGTCTTTAAGTGCCTTGAAAATGTACAAATAAGTTATTTATTGCATTAAAAATTTTTTTTAGTGTTAGGGTTTTTTAGGTTGTTTTGCTGAATTTATTTTGGACATTATGATTTTCATTATAGGTTAATGAAACTTTTTTAGACTTGAAAAAATATTAACTCTAGTTGCTCCCTAATTCAAACTAGGGACCACCCAGTCCTGCTAGGCCATTACCACGCATAAAACTCTGATCGGACCATCGTCACCCAAATCTTATGGCGTAAGTCCAATTATTTCAAGCGATGTTACCCTAGAAGCAACATATACAAGGGAAAAAAATGAATTTGAAGCAATAATCGAGCTACTTAAAATTCAGGAAAAAAATAAGTATAAACCTATAAAAATCAATGATTACCATGAATAAACAATTGTCCAATATAGAAGACACATTGTCCAACCTAACATCTATGATTCAAAGATAAGAATAAACCAAGGTTGATAAATAGGTTGAGAGAAAGACTCAAAAAACAGATCAATCATCTCTTCGAATGGATAAGTCCAGCGACAGTAGAAAAAATAGGAAGTTGGGTTTCCCTGAAAGACAATACCTATCAAAGATAACAAAGAGGGTTACTGATGTTGTTGAGGAACATCCTGGAGAAGATGATGTAGATATTAAGGAGAAAAATAATGAGAATTTATTTGTATATATCAAAGATGTAGAAGAGCTTGAAGCTCAAAAGGGTTAAGAGACAATAAAAAATGCACAAGTCGATGTACTGGGGATGACACAATGCAAGAAGAGCACGCTGAAGTTGAACGAGCGGTAAAGTTTCTTCTTGAGTCTTTGTCCCATACGGTAAATGACTCATTCTATTATGTAACATATCATTTAACTTGATATTATATTTAATAACTATTGTTCTTTTGTAGACTTGTATTGCATTGTCTGTTGTAGACATTGAAGTCCGAGAGGATAAAAAACCAATAAAAGATGCACAAGTCGATGCTGTAACTGTGGATGAGACACTACAAGAAGTTTCCGACCAAGTCGAACGACCAATACATGATGTTCTTAAGCATCTGTCCCTTGCGGTAAAAAGCTCATTTTATTCTGTACCATGTTATTTAACTTGATAATATGTTTAATAACTTTTGTTCTTTTGTAGACTCGTATTTCGACATCTGTTATAGATACTGAAGCCCAAGAGGGTCAACAATCAGAAATGAATTTAGAAATAGTATTGATTGAAGGTTAACTTATAATGAAATCAGTTGTATAGTATATTGAATTAGAAAAAACTTCTAATAAAGTTAAGTTAAACAGACAATATATTCGTGAAACAATTGCAATGACAATCTTAAGTTTAAGAAGCTCTGTAGACATCCCTAGTCATAGCCGCAACTACTATACAGACGACTATGCTATAGTGATACAAAAATTAGTTCTTTCTAGTGTGAACCACATCTTAAATTTTTTTGTTGTAGTTTATAAGTTTTGTTTTCTTTTGCAGCCTCGTCTTGTGACGCCTGTCATTGAATTCCCGGTAGATAATTGGTACCAGTTGAGATGGAGGATGTAATCGATGACTGTATTGTCAGATGCACCAGGGAGTAAGTAAATGTTCATAACAGTTTTAATGTTATGCAATAGTTTATATTCAATTGTCACAATTTTTTTTGTTAATGATGCAAATATGATATTATCGTTAATAAATGTTATGAGACTGTAATCGACCGCACGGGCCTAGAGGATGTATTGTTGAATAAGTGGTTTGCAAACGAACATGTCGATATTTTTACTAACATATTGCATGAAAGAACGATCGGGTCACATGAGCTATACAGATAATACATCTATGTAATGCCGCAATATTGGATAATTACACAAGTTTAATTTAACCATATATTTTAACTCATATATTCTTTCTGTACTCAATTCAAAGTATCATTTTATGCAGATGTATAAGAAATTTAATAAGACAGTTTTTTTGCAATATATCACAAAGAAAACTGTTAAAGATGTTAAAATAATATTATTTCATATCATTGATAATCAACATTGAACTTTGTTGGAGGGAGAACTAAAATTGAGAAAATGAAGATTATATAACTCTCTACCCAACAAGATGCATAAAGATATTATTCGCGAAGTTGTAAGTATATTTAACACAATTATTATTATTTTTGCACCGTTGGAGTCAATATTTTCAGTAATACGCTAATAACACACCAATACCATACAAATTTCACGCCAATATCACATCAATATCACAAAAAAAAATACGCTAACAACACACTAATAACACTCCAATAACAAATCATAACCACACCAATACCACTCCAATACAAATCAATAACAAAAATAACAGAATCATAACACACTAATAACATATCCGTAATACACTAATAACGTAGCTATAATACATTAATATCACACCAACAACAACACACGAATAAGGCAACAATAACATAGCCATAACACCAATGACTGTGTTATTGGTGTGTTGTTGATGTGATATTGGTGTGGTAATGATGTATTATTGGTGTGTTATTGTTATGTTATCAGTGTATTTATTAATGTGTTATTTGTGTATTATTGGTGTGTTATGACTGGATTATTGTTGTGTCGTTGTTGGTTTGTTATTGGTGTGGTATTGGAGTGATATTGGTGTGATATCAGTGCGGTTTTGTGTTATTGGTGTGTTTGTTGATGTGTTATTGTTGATGTGGTATTGATGTGGTATTTGAGTGATATTGATGTGGTACTTGCGTAGTATTTGCGTGTTGCTGATGGTATTGACTCCAATAACGCAAATATAATAATAATTATGTTAAATATACTTACAACTTCGCGAGCAACATTCTTATGCATTTTGTTGGGTAGAGAGTCATATAATCTCAATTTTCTCAATTTCAGCTCTCCCACCAACAAAATCCAACGTTGATTATCAATGATATAAAATAATATGATTTCAACATCCTTAAAATTTTTCTTTGTGAAATGCTGCAAGAAAGCTGTTTAATTAATTTTTTTATGCATCTGCATAAAATAATATTTTGAATTGAGTGTACATGGAAGATATGAGTTAAATTTATATGGATAAATTAAATTTGTGTAATTACCCAATATTGCGATGTTACATAGATTTATGACCTGCATAACTCAGGTGACTCGATCGTTATTTCATGCAAAATGTTAACAAAAACATCAACATGTTCGTTTGCAAACTACCTGTTCAACAATACATCCTTTAGGTCCGCGCGGTCGATTATCATCTCAAAACCTTTGTTAACGATTATATCATGACTCATCATTAACAAACAAAGCTTGTGAAAATTCAATATAAAACTACTGCATAACATTAAAACTACTGCATCTCAACTGGTACCAATGATCTACCAAGAAATTTAATGACAGATGCCGTAGGATGAGACTGTAAAAGAAAACAATACTTATAAACTACAACATGAAAATTTAAGATGCATTTTACACTAAAAAGAGCTAATGTTTTGTATCATTATAGCGTAGTCCTCTGCATGGGAGCTACGACTTTGGCTAGAAATGTTTACAGGGCTTCATAAATTTGAGATTGTCATTGTAATAATTTCACGAATATAATGTCTGTTTAACTCAACTTTATCAGGAGCTTTTTCTAAGTCAATATACTAAACATTTGACTCCATTATTGATTGATCTCCAATCAGTGTTATTTCTAAATTTATTTTTTATTGTTGACCCTCTTGGGCTTCAGTATCTACAATAGATGTCGCATGACGAGTCTACAAAAGAACAAAAACTATTAAACATAATATCAGGTTAAATAACAGGGTACAAAATAGAATGAGCTTTTTACCGTAAGGGGCAGAGGCTCAAGAACATCATGTACTGATCGGGATTTTCTTGTAGTGTCTCGTCCCCAATTATAACATCGTATTGTGCATCTTTTATTGTTTCTTGGCCCTCTTGGGCTTCAGTATCTACAACAGAAGACGCAAGACGAGTCTACAAAAAAATAATAATTATTAAATATAATATAAAGTTAAATGATATGGTACAAAATAGAATGAACTACTTACCGTATGTGACAGAAACTCAAGAAGCTCCTTTACTGTTTGTTCAACTTCGGCAAACTTTTCTTGTATTGTGTCATCCCTAGTTACAATATCGTCTTGTGCATCTCTTAGTCTCTTGGCCCTTTTATGCTTCAAGTTCTTCTGAATCTTTGGTATGTACAAATAAATTCTTATTATTTCTCTCCTCAATATTCACATCATCTTCTCAAGAATGTTCCTCAACAACATCTGTAACTCTCTTTATTGTCTTTGACAGGTATTGTAACCTAACTTCCTCTTCTTTCTACTGTCGCTGGACTTACCCCTTCGGAGAGATGATTGGTCTGTTCCCGAAGTCTTTATCTTAACCTCTTTATCAGTTTTTTGTTTCTTCTAATCTCTGAACTATAACTGTTAGGTTGGACAATGTGTTTTTTACATTAAATAATTAGTTATTCATGATATTCATTGATTCTTGTATACGTATATTCATTTTTCCTGAGCTTTAAGTAACTTGATTATTGCTTCAAATTTATTTTTTTCTCTTGTATATGTTGTTTCTAGGGTAACATCGCTTGAAATAAGTAGATCCACGCCATAAGATTTGGGTGATGGTAATCCAACCAGAGTTTCATGGCGTGGGAGTAGCCTAGCAGGACTGGGTGGTCCCTGGTCTGGATTGGAGAGCAACTGTAGCTCGTCCTCTTTCAAGTATAAAAAAGAGTCATTAACCTAAAATAAAAATCATAATATCCAAAATAAATTTAGTAAAATAACCTTCAAAAAAACCTAACACTAAAAAAAACTTTTAATGCAATAAATGACTTACTTGTATATGCTCATGCCTCTTAAAGACTTCATGAATCCGTGGTGTTGTTCACCCATGACTTGTTGGTCACCTCAGCATGCGAGGTCTAGTCTCGGGTGCGGCATGAGTAAACAGAGACGTGTGCCTATAAAATCAAAGTTGAGGATTAGACATATCACAAACAAACTTGTTAGAAAGAAAAAAACAAAAACATAGTCACAAGGAAAATTTTTTAATGTTTATAATATGCACTTACTGTTAAAAGAAAAACAAATTCCTTATAGTATCAAAGTGACTGATTTCGCCTTATTTTGATTGTGATAATGTTCAATTGATCAATCATAAAATCACAAATAACAACATGTCAGTTAAAAAGGGAGAATGACTGTATATTCTCCCAAAATGAATAAATACCTACAGACACACCAAAATTGCTCGAGGGAAAAAATAAGTTTATTAGTAAAAATTTAAAAACTAATTGCTCAAAATGAGTGGAAGAGTCTCCTGAAAACTTTATCAACTTTTTCTTTATTTCTCTAGCATGTACATGAGACGACAGAGTTTTCTTTCAACAACTGCTTCTTCTCCGTTGCTCATGCCTAACAATAGCGCAACATGGTGATGATGAAGTTTTATTACTTTCCCACCCATCATAAACACTTCACTTTCATGATTCCAATATCTCAAGATATATAGGGTCAATACATTATCTTGGGGATAAGGAGGTATATCAAAAACTGAATGATATTTATTTCTCTCAACAAGTTCATGTTCTTCTTAGAGTCGTCGTGTTTAATAGTATCAGTGCACCCCTTACTGCAGAAGTACGAAATTTACAATTGGAAGTTCTTGCGTTCATAAACCTATAACAACAGTAATGTAAAAGTTGACATTATTTTGTATACATCATTTTTCAATCACTCATTTTCACATTATTACAGTGTTATTGTTATGTTATTGTGTTAAAGTTATGTTATAGATTTGTTATGATTGTATTATTGTTGTGTTATTAAGTGTTATAGATATATTATTGGTGTTATTGTGGTGTTAGTAAGATAATAATACTAGTAACACTGCAATAACATAATAATAATGCACCAATAACACAACCATAATACATCTATTACACAACTATAACACAATAACACAACAATAACATAACAATAAAACAAACATAACACATATATAACACAATAACACAACAATTACACAATAATAACACAAATATAACACAATGAAACAAATTATATTGTTATGTATAATAAACAATGTATCATAATACCTCGAAGATATTGACAGACCGCTAGCTTCTTCAGTTCCCTTCTGACCTTTCATTATTGTGTGCTAGCAAGAGGAAAGGAAAACCAAAACTTTGAATCGTGTGGTTCCGAACAACAAAATACTTTAACTTATAAACACTAGGTCTTGCGTCGAAGAGGAAATGAAACTGAATTTAAACGTTGGAAGACGACGAAACCGATCTTGCGAAGATATGCGAAGAAGGAGAAACCATTCAAGAAACCTCAGGTATTGCGCCAAAGAGGAAGCGAAAACATCGAAGAGGAAGCGAAGAAGAACACTCGAAACCACCGAAACCAGAAACGACAGAAGAATGCCAAAAAATGCCATAAAGGTGTTTTTGGTCTGGATTGGCGTTTCGTTGGGCTAAATTCGGGTCGGGTTTGCGCAAGAAAACACATTTTAAATTTTGTTGGCGGTGGGGCCAAGGATTCGGGTCGGGTCACACCAAATGAGCGTTTTTTAAATTTTTTTGGGCAGTGGGACTAGGCTACACAGTTGGCTTCTTCTCAATGAACTCCGGACGTAGCTTTGCGTCCGGACGGAGTCCGTACGTAATATTTTTTCTTGAGAATGTGAGCATATTTTTTTTTTATTAATGACGTTTCTTTACTTTGCCATTGCTGTGCGTTTAGGTGTTGAAAAGCTTGAAGAGAGTGAAAGTTTTGATGTAAGACAACAGCCGAAGGATTCGCAGCTCGAAGCTGCTGCGTCTGATGAGATAAACATGCACAGCGATTGCTTCCCTGCATTGAGTGGTTATCCTCCTCCTGATTCGGGGCCTGTTGTTTTACTTCTCATCCCTCATGGCTGTGCATCAGAATAAAACTTTGGAAGAAACAATATTTGTTATGAAAATCTTCAGAGATGTGAACGCAAAGGTACTGACCATGCTGATGGTGGTAGCATGTTTTTGTTTCTTCAGTTCTTTGTCAAGTTTTTTGTGAATTCATTGTCCTTTTTCTTAATGATTATATTTCAAAAACCTTAATTCAGAGAAATATTTCTCTTTTGATCATATCTTAACTCATGTTTCGATAAAAACCTTTCTAGTTCAATATATAGATGATTCTAATTTGGTTGTAGGTATTTGGCAATGTTTAAATTATGCAACTCTTATTCTTGACTATTTTCATGACTTGAAATATCTCCCTTTAGGCCAAAGAATGTTTCTGTAATGCACACGAGTTAGCTCAAACATGATAATTCGTTAATCATCAAATGGCAAGTTTTAAATGCAGTATGAAATTTGGAAAGGTCATTAGATAAAAATGCACAAACCAAATCCACCTAGACTTTTCTATCTAATTCTTTCTGACAAAAGCTTCAAGATTAGTTGCTAGGGCAGTATAAACTATGGGAGAATGAGCAGAATAGGAGATTTATTTTGAAAATCAAAATATTTTATCTAATATTGCTAGGATGTAGTTTAGGAGATGAAATTTTGCCGAGTCAATTTAGTAGGATGACTATCAGGTTTGTGCTGTAACTTATAATTAGGTTAAGGAGTATTTATTGCTTGTGTGATATCAAAATTTCGCAATATTAGGAAAAAAACTGCTAATTTTCAGTTTGATTGATCTCTTAATCTTAGAAGTTGTGCTAAACCACATGCAGAAACATCGGTACTTGTATGATTGAAGCTTAATGGCAAACTATGTATATTTATAAAGAGATTAAACTCCTTAAGAACACAGTAATTTCCGTGGTATGACACTAAACATTTTTTTTTCACAAGAGAGGTGGGGGAATCAATCCGCTAAGGAGCACTAAAAGGCATATCAACCATCAATTGGTACAAGTAAAGCTCTTCGTAGCGCTCGCGCCCAACTGAACCCAAGTCATCTCCAGAAAAGCACCCAATATCACAATCTGAGCTATAATCTTTTTTATAAATAAGAAGAAAAGAGATGTTGTTATATATGTATCTGTCTAAATAAGTTGATTCTATTTATTTCTTCTGCACCGAACAACTGGTTTGTCGGCTAAATCTGAGAATAGAGCTTTAATAGGTTGCTTCACCCTAAGCTTGAAAGATCTATGAGTTGCTTTTTTATCTCGTGTAACTGTTCATCGCCACGAGACATGCAGGATTTGAATGTTAGAAGTTCTAAGTCACCTGTTTATCTAATGTATTTGGTCAACGCAAGCAGAGTAAGAGTGCATGCTCCAACATAATGGGCTAAACCACAACAATATGGAAAGTAATTGTAATATTGATGAATTTTGATATGAATATGTTTGTATGAGTTTAATAATAATGGTAGATTAATTAATAGGGTAATTATCCTAAGATTGTCACCCACTTGGAAAATATGATGATATAAAATGAATAAATTTGTTTTCACCACCTCTATCTATGTTTATTTGTTACTTCCCCCCTTATATTGGGACCTTAAGCAAGTTCAATTTGCTCTGATAGGATTGACGATTCTATCATTGGTGTGATTGCTCCACCATTGCATATTTCCCACATATGATTGCACATCCCTCGGCGACCTTGGCCAGAGTTCAAATTCAACTTATCGAATTCCCTATTGATCACTTACAGTTCATCATTTCGTTGATCGAAGAAATTCATTTATCGTTGTCATTCTTTCCATCCAGAAATGCCCAAAGACAACCTGACATAATAGGTTTCATTGCTTTCACAAGTAGCCATATCTCTGATTCCATAAACTGTCATCATCTAAGGTTAAGTTGGACTTTCGTCTCAAGAAAAGCCTTCTAAATTTTCCAATATGAAAGATTAACTCACTAGCACCATTTCATCTATGCTTTCTTCACATCAAGATTTAGAAGGTTCAAAACCCGGCCTATCGCAACCCATTCATTAATTCCTTGTGATTCTTACTGATAGCCATCTTCAGACAGCCCATCGCAATTTATGTACAAGAATTTCTTTCCAGCCTCATCCATAGCTCACATCGATCCAAGATACACCTTCAATCTTGAAGATAGCATCATTACAGCTCTCAAACTCAACTGTGCAAAATATTTGTCTTCCTCTTCTTCACGAGTCTTGTGGCTTTTATTTACAATTGCCAGGCTTGTTGATTCTTGCCAGACGTCATCCTTCAAAATCAGACCTTAACTCGACTCAAGATTGTGCAATGTAGCGTCTTGAGCTACTATCTGCCTTTTACCTCCACATTATCTTGATTTTAGTCATCACTGAAAGCTTTAGGGCCCGTTTGGGGTAGCTTATAAGTGCGTCAGCGTTTTCAAAACGCTGCCGTCCTATTTAATAAACACGTTCGGATTGCATTTTGAAAACAACTTATTTGATTTCTTATTAAAAGCGAGCTGCGGCAACGACCCCACGTCCCGCGTTTTTTATTTGGCATTCGGAAATTATTCCATCGGTGCCCTTCTCCTCTCCGCTCCCTCGCTCGATCTCATGCCCAGCTTCCTTGGATCCAAGCCCTCAGTCGTTCGCACTCGAAACCTTCTCATCCATTCCACCCTCCGTCGTCCACAGATTGATCGAAGCCCCCACGGGCCAGTTTAGCTTGCCTTCAACACAATCCGGGAAGCAAGCTTCAATACAGCCGAGAAAAAAAAAATTTGATTTTTGTCCGCAGGGGCTTCCGATAAAGAAGAAATGGTAGAACAAAGCCACATTTTGATGCCCAGAGTAAAACTAGGATCCCAGACCCCAGGGTTTAGAGGGAGAAATCCCCTTTTTTTTTTTTTTTTTTTTTTTTTTTTTTGAAAATTGTTCTTAGCAATACTCGTGATCCCTAGGTGCTCCCTGCTTCCTTCAGCATTCCTAACAGCAGAAGCAATAGCGAATCCGCCCTCTCTGCCCTAGCTCGCGATTCCTAGCCTCTCTCTGCTTCCTTTGGCATTCAAGAAGAGAGAAATGTTCTGCTGCTTTTGTCTCTCAAATTACGCTGCGAATTCCTTGTTTTTTTTATATTCCTTTTCTTCTCTGCAGTTTCTGATTCTGTAGATACTCTAGATAATGGTGTCGACACTTGAAAACAAGGTCAAAAATGCCAAATCGATCGGTGAGTATTTTTCGTTCAATCTATGTTATTTCTTATAATTTGCATATTTTATTTGAAAAGTTTTGGATTTGATTTTGTTTTTGCATCGGAACTGCTGGGTACTTGTTCTACATGCACTGCATTCTTGGTTTCCTTTTTGTTTTTATGTTGGCAGAAATAGATTTAAGCAAGATTTTTTCAAAAAATTGGGCTATTCTTGTGCGATTCGATCCTGTTGACGTTCGTTGTTGATTGTTTTGCTAAAAGATTTTCCGGATTACATATGTTTTTTTGGCAAGAATCAAACTTTAGTTTTCATTTAACTTCGTTTATGCCGCCTTGTTTCCCTTCTTTATTTTTTTCTCTTAGGATTATAAAATTTTCATATTATAGTTTTGTGTTGATGGTAAAAAATAGTATTGAAATGAAAACCTTCTTCTTCCTTATGGTTTTTAACTAGTTTTCTGTAGCAGGATGCAATTTTGATTACATCTCGGTCGTTGGATTTCTATCGTTGACTTTGGGTAAAACAGGTACTTCTAGGAGATGTTGGAACTGACAAGTCAAGTAGTCAAGTATAGTCTTGCGCTTATAGTCTTGCGCTTTGTTAAAGGTCAATTTGTTGAATTCCAGGTTTGTATTCAATGGTGTTCTATGCCATCACGAGGAATTCAATTTTTTTGGGTGATTTATTTATGTTATTTATATTTTTTAAATTGCTTTGCAGGAATCAACAATTGGGGCAGCGTTCACAGACTTTGGCAATTAATGATCAAACTGTGAAATTTGAGATTTGGGATAATGTTGGATAGGAGAGATATCATAGTTTGACTCCGATGTATTATAGGAGCGCCGCAGCGGCTATATTGTGTATGATATAACGAATGCGATTAGTAATAAATAGTTTAGACTTGCTTTTCTACATTTGTGGTGAAGAAATTTAGATAGATATCACTTAATTACTATGTGTTTACATGTGTAAAACGTAAACTTCACAATTTTTACATAAATCATATTTATCATCTTACCTGAACATGAAAAATGTGTATTTCACTTTTCAGAAGTTAAAAGTAATGTTTAATTTTTTATGTGATATGAAAGATTTGTGCAGTATAAATGCAATAGGTGTTAGATATGTAAATACATAAGAATTGTGAGGTATGTAACTGCCCCTGTATAATATTCCTTTCAAATATAACATAATAGAGCTGAAAAAAGCACAATAAAGAATACCGGCATGTAAAGCCATATTTAGCTCGAGCATAGAAGAAAGTTTCCTTTCTGCTAGTGCCACCTAATTAGTGTTGCCATTTTATGTTTTGTGTTATTAGCTTCGATTTCAGTTAGCTTGCAATGTATGTCTGGAAAATTTTAACTTCCAATTAGTTTATTTATAGTCAACACACATTGATTGATATTTCTACACATTGATATTTCTTGTGTAAATGTGATTAACTTGGACGAGGCTCTTCTAGAATTTATTTGCTTTGCAAGGAACTATTACAAATTCTTCTACATTCCCCATTTGATTGCTTATGAACTTGCTGCCTGAAATGCACATTTTCATCTCTGTTTCGATCATGTGGATATTATACGAGTAAATATAAAGAATTAGTTGTTAAAAATAATAAAGAATTAGTTGTTAAATATAAAGAATTAGTTGTTAAAAATATAAATAAATAAGAATATGAAATATCCAAGTCAACCTTATGAGATAAATATATATTTTTTCACTTTTATTCATCGAAGTTGATGCACAATTCAAAACTCTTGTTTCTATTCAGTTCAACTTTCGACCAGGTTGGAGCTTCTGTTGCATATGATGCAACCAATATGAATGAGCTAAGAAAATGGAATGAACAATATGGAAGATTGGAGTGCTATGTGTGTAAATATTGAAGTTTAGGTGGGAGATATGTAAATAGGTAAGAATTGTGTGTTGTGTAAATGCCCCCACATAACAGACAATTCTTGTGTATTTACATATTTTTACAGTATTTTGGTGTCTTAAATCTATACATGAAAATTGAAAATGGTCATTTATCCAAAAAACAGCTGCAAATCAGCTGTTTTCCAAACGCAGAAACCAAACAGCTACACAGCTTATCCAAACAAGGGGTAGAATGGTCATTTATCCAGAAACAACTTCTAATCAGCTGTTTTCCAAACGCACAAAGCAAACAACCAGCATATTATCCAGATCAGCTCTTATCAGCAGCTTATCTGGATAAACTGCTTATCTGAATAAGCTGTAGCTGCCCCAAACAGACCCTTAGACTCAACTTTTAGTAGGTTTTGCATTTTCTCTTACTCTCACTCACAGTGCTCCATAACCTTGAAAATCTTGTTATAATGCCGGTGTTTCAGTTTTTTTTGTAATTCGGAGTCTCTAGTCTGTTTAATCATCGTCTTGAGATTCTCTTTTCCAACATTCCCTCTTGAATCACATGAATGATTCAGAGTAAAGTGATCGAAAAAGAAGGAATTAAGACAGAGACTAAGCAAACAAATTGAAGAAGAACCTGTAGAGCTTATATGAGGTAAATTTCGTGCGATGTTAAGGGTGTGCGTCTAAATAGGATCGAATCGGAACATTTTGAACCGAATATCCAAGAAAGAATACCTACATAAACTATCAAGTAAACAAAAAATAAAAAAGAACATTTTTGTTCTCGGGTCAAGACCAACTCCTAAAGTAACACATCCCTTTTGGTTAATTACAACTTGGGGGACTCTCAGAAAGACCCTTGATTAGAGGAGCCCTGCTTACATTCAAGTAATGATTAGTGAGAGGGTGTCACAAATGATGGTTATCTCATATAAGCGTCTCGATGCCTTCAACGCTAAGCCACAGGGTAGATAGTGAGTCTTTTATGATCCCAAATGGGTAATGGCTCATCGACGAACGAGTCTATGAAATAAAGTGTCGTCCCGTAGGGTCCACATCATACTTTTAAGACATAATCGGACCATAAGGATAGAGGGTAAATCATCGTATCTCAAATGGGCGGCAACCTATCCATAGTAGGGGTCTATGAGACGGCATCGACGAGCGTCAAAAGAGCGACAGAGCCTAAAGTGGGTAAGCAAAGGAAGAGTAAAATAATTCTAATCGGGTAGATTTAGTCTGGTAAGGATACCACAGATTCTTCATCCCAAGTTATTAGAACCCCAAATCTAACTGGTCGTGAAGATAGTCAACCTAACACAACTAGGGTTGTAAATAAACCGATGCACTCGATGAACAACTTGAACTCCACTCGATGAATACTCGATCTTCTTTGTTCAAATTAGTAAATAAACAAGCTTGAACAATTTTTAAGAGCTTGAAGTTTAAACGAACCGAGCATGAACATAGTCGAACTTATTCGTTTATATTTACAAACAAACTCATTTGTTATTCAATAAGTAACTTATTAAGTACTCGATATTAAGTTTGATAATAACTCACATTACATATATGATATATTTTTTAAATAAAATTTAATTAGGTATAATTTATTTAATTATAGATTTAATAGTAATATATTATTACGTTAATAATATTTTTAGTTTAATTATTATTTATATATTTATTTTATTAATAAGTGAATGATAATTTAGAATGAGATATTTACAGTTAAAGAGAGTTGTAGAATTTTCATAATCTTTAATATAATGAGTTCATTTTTTTTACCATCACACTGTAATTACCAACAATATTAATGTGGATTACCTTATTGCTATTATTTTCTTATTATTATGATTAAGTAAATGATCATTCTTTTAGGATTAATTTAGTTATTCCTCTTTAAAAATTTGAACTAATGTAGTCCTATCAATAAAAATTATATAGCTAATTAGTAAAATTTAAAAATTTTAGAGTTCATAATAATTAAATTAGTAGCTGTGATTATAATTGCAATATTATTTATTAAATTTTTTATATGAAAATCTAGATCATCGTTTGAATTTTTAGCTCGTTTATTAGTTCCTTTAAATACTCGTTCCATACTCACAAACAAATCAAATATAAATAAAGTTTAGATATTGAATAAGTTAAACAAATCAAGCTTGAATAATGTATAAAAGCTTGACTCGGGCTTAAGCTGAACATAAATAACTTTTAATTATACCAAGACAAGTTCAACAAGGATATACACAACTTGGCCTGTCTCGGCTCGATTACAACCTAAACAAAAACAAAGATCGCTTGTCAGCAATCCATGAATTGTGTCGTCCAAGTGAACCTTGGTAGCCCAAAGGTCAAGAGAAGAAAACTTTAAGTCTTATGACCCTATATAGGTAGGAAGGGAAGAGGTGAGAATAATACCTGTCAAAATGGCTAGGAAGCCGTTGGAGTGGAAAGAGAAGAGAGGTAAAACCACAAAGTCGAGACACTCTCACAAAGGACTCACTGCTCGTCTGGGACTGGGAAGCTTCTAACACCCTAAGCGTGTTAGACAACCACCTAAGTAAAAATCTATGTTGGGTCAGTTGGGTTAGCGAAGCACATAGACTTCTCTTTGGGACGTGCAATATGATATAGTTATCTAGTCCTAAGCGTTAAGACCTTACTAGTTTGACTAGGATATGTCCATGCTATGTAATCAATTTAAAATTCGGTTTGCAGGCCATGTAGGAAAGTAAAAATATATTTTAAAAAATCTTGAAATGTTTTAATCATAAATTTTAACTAGTCTTAATCTTTTATTAGGATTTTTGTAAAATATTTATAATTTTAGGTCCTTAGAGAGTGTATGTTGTGACAAAGCACACAACACAATAAAGAAAAGCAAACCAAACATAAAAGAATAAACACAGGCTGAGTGCTGCTAAGTCGACAACATATCCAGAAAAGAAAAAGACGGTCAAGCATCACATATACATGTCTGGTCCTAATTCTATACATCAAAAGATTTAGAATTAAGGTGCGGGATACGAGCAAACAGCTTCTGGTCCCTATTACGTGGTTTCATCCGCCTGACTCTTCGGAACCCGTGCCTGTACCTTATTTCTAATACATAACACAGTTCTAGGGACTCTAAAAAGTACATAGTGAAAGTAAAAAAAGACTCGACCTGCAAAACAACAGTGTTGGCACAGGTTACAGGCATGCAACGTAGTGTACCATGTCCGGTGGGAGGAGAGCTAAACAATTGTTGCAGAAAATGTGCTGGTGTGAATCATTACAGCTCCTCCCTGTTAAAAATGACTCCCTGCAAGAAGACTGCAACTAACATTAACATACTAGTACACATGTTTCACACCTCAGTAAACACACAAAAACCACAGAAAAACGATGTCTGGCTAAGACAACAAAACCAACAAATAACTATATCTAGGACATCGAAAAGAATACCTAAAACCCTTGTCCTAGTCTAGCATACCATCTAGTATATAGTGTTCTAGTCAGCATTTAAGTGAGTGCAGGGTGAAGGTAAATAGTTGGTGCATGTTTTGATGTGGTCGTGGTCCTCTGCCCCATTCTAAGAATCCAAGGATTTTAAGATGTTTCATTAGATACAAGTTAATAAATTTTTTTTAAGAGATTGACCTTATGTATGGTCTAAATTATATGGAGTAGTTTCCAAATAGGTTTGAAAAATATGATGCATACATAATTGAAACACAAATCTTATACTTTTGAATAGGTCATAAGAAGGAGAAGCCTAAGTGACACCTATTAGACTCTTTGGAATCTTAATACAACATACGCGTACTAGTCTCGGTGCAATAGCTGATATTAGCCATCGAGACATCCTCGTGGGCAATACTCGGTAACGCATCATGACCAACAATAGGTCACTCAGCTAACAAACTAGATTCATCGTTGAGGCAACTAGAAATGTTCATGCAAATATGAAGTGATTCAGTACACCGTGATTGCTCTAGTGAGATAAGAGCGGTCACAAAATAACAGACATTCGCCATAAGTATATACTGGCATATACCCACTATGAATATGCTGACAGTGCGAAAATGTCAATGCAAAGCTTAAGACGTATAACACGTATGACACATCGAGGTGGTGCCATGGGCAACATAGCTCGCTCACCGAATGAATTTAGAGGCCTTTGGAGTGTGGTTCATACTTGATGGTAGCCATGTACCCAAGTGGATACACATCGTATACTTGGAGCATTCAGAGGCCCTTGGAGTGTGATCTGTGCTAAGTGATACGATGTGCATACCTATGACACATGTAAGTTGTGCCATAGGAAAGAGGTGACATAATTCTTATTAGGGAGAATTACGCACCGGATAGGCTTGATCTGCAAGCCGTCCCCGAAAAGTACATTTGAATGTCGAAAGTGAGTGTGTGTAAACAGTGACTCAAGAAAATACCTACGACAATCCTGGGTGGAGCCGTAGGAAGTGAAATGGCGTGACTCTCATTAGGGAGAGTTACACACAGGGTAGGCTTAAGGTGCAAACCGTCGTCGACGCAGACACGTGAGTGCCAAAAGGTGAGTGCAGAGACAGTGACTCAAGAAGACCTCAAGCATGCAAGTCATGAACATATGGGATGCTATGCAAGACAAACATGCAAGAGTGGATAGCACAAATGCGAACACATTTGATGTGGTGTGAAGTGTCATAAGGATGTCACAAATCAAATGCATAGAGTAATGTGCTCATGAGAGGCACAGATACTCAACATGAGCATGGAAGGACACATGCTCACAAGTGCAATGAGGGAGGGGGGGTGCTACCGTGGATGTGTTAATGCAGCTAATATGAAAAGCATGCGCAACATACCAAATGCCCTTAGCTTTCTTCTCCTTGAGGAAGATGAAGAAAGGCTCACCCTCAAAATCTCCTTAAATGCTCCCAAGCTATCATCTGCTCAGCTCACCGGATGGCTCCACATTTTCTGCATGCTCTCCGCCCTGGGGGGTTTTGTTGGGCTCAAGAGGTTAGATGGGACCTCTTGCCTCATTAGGAATGGTCCTAAATCTCCTTCCTTCCTCATTTTGGCATAATCCCCACTTAACAGGGGTTAACTGAAGTTCATGGAGGAAATTAGGGACGAACGACGCGCGGACCAGAGGAACCGGCGTGGTCACGCCTGAGATTGGGTGTGGCCACACCTCTACTAAACGTGTCGCGGAATGAGGGTCGACGTGGTTACGCCCGAGACCCGGTGTAATTACGTCTGGCTCTTTGTCTATATAGCGTGGTCACGCTGCTTAAATGTTTTCAGCACCTCATGGAGGTTTAGGCACGGTCACACCCGAGATCCGATATAATTACGCCGAGCCCTCTATTTGGGTGGCGTGGTCACGCCACCTTCGGGGGTGGTCACATCACTTAAGTGTCTTTGGGCGCCTTCAAGGAACTTTGGTGTGGCCACACCCAATCTAGGCACCCGCATAAGTCGGGTTTCCAAAAAAGTTCATCGAAGGGGTTTCGAGCCTTGTGGGAACTCCAGAGGACCAAATATGAGCGGGACATGATTGTTGGGCATCCCTAATGGTCATAAATGCATCCCAAGAGCTCAAGAAGACGTTCCATATGCATGTCACCGAGTAAGGCGATTCCAATGCGAAATCCGTCTGTCCGGACCCTAAGCTTAAGGTATGAACATGTGCGGAGTAATTTCATCGACAATCCGCATCACGAGAACATTTGTATGAGAAAGAGGCAATCCCATGATGTAGGAACGAACGTCAATTCGTAAGGCACCAAAAAATGATGCCAACTGGGCGATGATAGCCTCAGAACACAACTAACGTGATGCAGACCCCTGTTGACCTCAAATTTTCGTGAGGTCTAGTATTCCTCGTAGGAGTTAGGATCTAGCCTTAGGGGTCTTCCTGCGACTATCTTAGAACCTTAGAAGTGGTGCCCGCCTCGTTTTTTTTAGTTCGACCTATTTCCGTCCTCTTTTGGAGTTTCGCGTGTGCGGCATCGGCTTCTAACACTTAGAAGGATGAAACCGACATGAGGAAACCCAAAATGGATTCCTATAGGACCTTCCCGAGCCTTAGGGTGGCCTTCTGCACAATTCGCACTCCTACGCGCACCAGCTTCGCAATTCGGAGAGTCGACGTGTCCGATCGCCGCAATTCCCATTGCCTGCACCGTTATTTACCGAGGGCTCGAGTTAACCACTTGTGACGATCGATCGCGGGTCGAAATTTTGTGAAATTTGAATTTTGACGCGTTTTGACCCGATTGTCGACGACGTCGTCCGAGCGACCCCGGATGACGAAACGGACTGCGCCAACGCGTCCGGAACGTCGATTTTGCCCGGGGAGGACACCCATTTTGTCGCGTCGTTGCGCGCGAATAAATCGTTTTAATTAATATCTA
>NW_018164576.1:2289576-2326086 GCF_001263595.1 Phalaenopsis equestris
CCTCAGGATCTGTGGCTTCCCCTAGTTTCTCTTCATTTGGATTCCTCGATAATGTTCCAGATTTGAGCTTTTCCCCTTCACACCTCTTCGTCCGATTTCGTTGTAAAGTCCTATCCTTTTGACCTCTTTGAAGACATTATCCCCTGATTTTTATCGAGAGTTTTCTTAGGTGACTTCGGTCATTTGAGATGTAATTAACTATAGGGGCTTGCCCTTATAGGGAGCTTTTCCGAACCCAGCTTAAAATAAACCCTATTTAATTATTTGTATTAAATAGGGGAACTTGTCGGCAAATAAAATGGTTTCGCAGACCCAAACGGACGTCATATCTTTCTTAGTTTATTTGATCGAGCTTCATCCTCAGGTCTTGTGTTTATTCTTCGGGGTAGATACAGGATTTGAGGTAGAGCGCTCTTTCATTTAAACTGTGAAAAATATGAGGTCAGTTTGATTTCGTATTTTTCTAAAATTATATATATATATGTAAATTAAAAAGTCCTTCCGAAGCGGGTGACGGGATTTCGATTCCGGCGACCGACAGCTTCTTACGGGCGACCCCCAAACGTAACTCCCCCCCTTTTTAAACGCCGACAACCCCAACTTACTGTGCTTATAGCGTTCACTTGAAGGTCCTGTGGGCCTTCTTGGATCACGGTAGGCCATGTATGATTCCAACACGGTTCCGTATCACTTAGGAATGATGTCCCATATGTGTTGCATAAAAAATGGATGCAACAGCCGGCAAGGCCAACATTTTACAGGTTTGTTCGTTCAGTTCCTATCATTTCACAGTTGCTCTAATCTTAGCATATAATATAAAGCTATTCTTGGATTAATTCTTTATGGAAGGAGGAATGCAGAGTGCATCAAGAACAATGGAAGTGAATCTTACAAGGCATTCGAAGATTTTTAGAAATAGACATTCCTTGTTTTGATATGGGTAATCCGCATGGACGACATGCCAGGGTTGATCAATGTTATTCATGCCATAATTTATTCGACCTTTAGTGTTTTATAATTGCCATGGTGTATATGAATGGACTGATATTGTATTGATACTAATGGATGTACATGAACAAGCAACTAAATTCTTGAAATTATATCAAACAAAATATTCTGCAACATTTTGGCTATACTCTTGAGATCATCGAATATTCTCTTGAAATCATTGAATTAGCTCTTGAGAACCAACGATTACATGATGCAAATCATAGCATTGCAATTTAGTTGTTTTGCTCTTGATATCATCGGATATTCACTTGAAATCATTGAATTAGCTCTTGAGAACCGACCACTACATGATGCAAATCATAGCATTGCAAATGCATCCGAACGAACAACTAAATTCTTGAAATTATTTCAAATAAATATTCTGCAACATTTTGGCTATACTTAAAATGTCATCAAATTCTCTCTTGAAGTCATTTAATTAGGTCTTGAGAACTTACCATAACATGATGCAAATCTTAGCATTGTAAATTAGTTCGTTCGCGGGATTATAGAGGGATCAAATGTGACAAAAGGTTATGGTAACTCAATGAATGGTCAAGATTGCACTTGGAGATCAATCCTTACCTGCTGTGAACCATAGCATTGCAATGTTACAACCAATGTACAATATTGATCGAGTAGAATTGTTGTATAGTTGGATGTTTACTACATTTATGGCCACCAAGGGGCGGGCATAAAGAATTTTTCAAGTTTCTAGTGTTTATTTTATTTTTTACTATTTTTTATTGCAATTTTTTTTGTTGATCCAATGCATAAAAAGATCGTCTTGGGAGTTTGTGGTTGAATGGATGGCAACTTCTAGTGGATTCTTTGGGAGTTCAACTTTCAGGGTAAGGCCGAGCTCGGCTTGTTTGTCAAAATACAAGCTCGAGCTCATGTTGAGCTCAAATAACGAGCTCAACTAGCCAAACTAGCAACAAGCTTTCAATGGCTCGAATGAAATTGCCATGCGAGCTTATTGGAGAAGTCATTTAAGTGATCAATAGCGTTATGGAAAAATAAGTGCTACAGTAGCTCATTGGAGAATCATGGATGTGGCTGGAATCCGGCTAGTTAAAATGGCTCACATGCCAACGAGCTGAGCCTCGATGAGTTCAGGCTTGGGCCAACTCGGCTCACTTGCACCCTAAATGAGAGTAATGATATGAATCCATTTGTTTTAGTTTAATAGTAATGGTGGATTAATTAGTAGGTAATTAGTTCGATATAGTCATTGTACTTTATTAATAAGCCAGTTTTGGGAAGATGAAGATATGAAATGAATGAATGTGTTTTTCTCCTTTCTTTCATCGAGGATCCTATCAGATTTCCACTTATTGAATTAATTATTCTATGATATTAGTTACTAGTATGAGAGGAGCTTTTAGACAAATGATCCATGTCAGTATTCTTGCATCTGTGAACTTTTTTTCATATAGATTGATTGAAAACTATGAAATTTACAACAATATAAACTTACATTCTGATCAAGTTCATTGAAATCTTGTGCTGTTAATATTCCTTTTTTTATTATTCTTTTTCAGCGACGCTGTTGAAGGAATACATTCCCAGTTGATGCAAACTCTTTCATTAAACGAGACTGTATACAGCTTGTAATATCGGAGGCCAGGTTTATTAGATTTATCAAAATTCTTCATAGTTAACAGAGCTTGTTTATAGGAAATAGAAACCTTTTGATGGATGATTTATTTAATTTTTTTCCTTTACTTTTATCATTCAACTTTTTTCACTCTTTCTTTTTCAAAAAGTTGGTTTAAATGCTAAAAGCACCATAAACCTCATCTCTGAATCTTTTCAATGAAAACTCCTTGCCTTGTTGAAGGTAATTACTAGAAATAGTTTTTAGAAGGTCCAATTTAGTCATCATTTTCGACATCCAATCATGGTTATTATTACCTGTGACCTCTTTTTTAATGCTGAAATATCCTTAATGAACTCCCTTTCACCATCCATATTACCAAACTAAGATTTTTATGCTATGGCTTCTGCTTTTATTAATGGTTTAAAGAAGATAAATTCGTTCTCAAACAAGAACTGAGCTAGATGCTTGTTGAGTTTGTTCACTTAGTATTTGGACCACATGTCTGCAAGTTGAAATGTAATGCTCCGGAAAAGATAATTTTGCTCTTTGCTTTCCCTCTTTTCTGCATACAGGATCTTAACCATATTCATTCATGGTTTTGTTTTCTTTTGCGTGCAAAATAAGACACAGGGAGAAGATGCATTATTAATTATTTCAGTTGCATTAATTTAAGGAAAATTTACATACATATCACTCAATTCATATGTATTTACTTATATCTAACACCTAAACTTCAATTTCATATACATACCACTTTATTTATGCATGAAAAGGTGTATTTCTGCTTTTAAAAGTTAAAATGGTGGTATTTCAATGTGGTCTGAAAGATTTAAGTGGTATAATATAAAAAGTAAATAGTATGTAAATGCCCCTTCATATAATTGCTCCAATAGTTTACAATAGAAGCACCATCTCTAATATGCTAATTTTAGTTTCGACGAGTGTATTTAGCGCTCGTAGACTGCATTTCAGCGTCATCAAAGACTGATGGAACACTCGAAGTTACGGTGCAAGCCATGACTTGGGCTTTTAGCCGCAGACCTGGTTCTGTCTTTGCCACATCTGGTGAAACTGACACGCAGGTGTGCCGTTTCTTCTTGGCAAGCGAAATGCATGTAGTGATTGGCTATCTTTCTATTTTAATGCTCCTGCTAGCTGCGACAGATATTTCAAGAGGTGCATATTCTATAACCATTTCCTAATTCTCAGCCTATTTCCAATTCCATAGAAGGTGCGTAACGGGCACTCTTAGATTGTGTAGATTCTGACTTGCGTTCATGTCAGGGTTTCTACATCGTTTGAATTTCTGTTGAACAGATTTTGATTTGATGTTCTTATATGAATGAATATGCTTATTCTTCTCTGAACTCTTTTTTCTTAGTTTAGTAAACTTAAGGGTGTGAGGGATATAAATCTTTTGTTTGGTTGTGGGAATTAATCATATTCAATTTCATAATGTTGGTAGATTGAGTTATGAGAAAAATGTCAAAATATAGTCTATAAAATACTAATTTAGTCCCCATATTTATTTAATATGGGCCGAAATAGTTTCTATAGAGGACTTTTTTAACCCTAATTTAAAGAGTGTGGAAGTTAATTTAATACTTTTATATAAGTCTGGGATTAGAATGACCCCATGTAAATAGTTATGAGTCTATTTTGGCACTTTAGTCATTGCGTTATTATCAAGGACTGATGGTTTATCTTCATTGAATCTATTATTCTAAAGAATGAGAGATGAGTAGTATCTAATGTAGGGTTCTAGTTGTAAATAGAATAATTTTAGGGGTTTATTTGTAATTGTTGTGTGGCTCTATATAAGCCAAATTGTTAATGCAAAATCATTCTCAATATGGTATCAGAGCCCTAACCTTCTGCCCAGCCCGATCGTGATCGGCTCCGTTCGTCCTTTCTTTCGCTTCATCACCGCCACCAGAGCTCAATGGGAAGGCAGCGAGAGGATCGTGGCTCGTAGAGAAGAGGCTTCGAACTAGGATCAAGCGGCTCGATTTTGCGAGAAGAAGAATGTTCGCGCAGGGAGGTTCGGTCTCTACACTCAGGCGATCCCGCCATGACTGTCACACGAAGGGTTTTCAAGTGTAGGGAGTGCAGCTTTGTGCGAGCGATTGCACGACTCAGAAGGCACGACAGAGGAAGATCTCGACACTTTGTGAGTGGAGGCATTTCGATGCAAGGCAGTTCGTGTGAACAAGGAAACAACAAGATCGTAGCAAGGAGCACCCAGAGGGGAGACAAAAGCTTTTGCGCAGGGTCTTCGGTGTGGGGAGATTGGACTTGCGAGGCCAATGCAGAGCACTCAATTTAGACAGAGAAGGAAGACTGCGGTTGTCGAGAGTAGGGAAGACCGTAAGATAGACTTCAATGTGGGAAATTGATCACAGGATTGTGCAAAAGGGGCTCAGGCTGGTGAAGGGCAACACTATGCAAATTTTATTCAACAGGGAAGGTAATGAGATTTCACGATTTTGAATTTGTGTTGGATTTTGAACTGTTCACGTGAATAAAGACGTGCAAACTATTTTGTGTGGCGTGCAATCGACAGAGTTGTGCAAGGGAAGCGGGCAAAGCTTTGATTGGATTGCGCGCGAAGGATTTGTGATGATAGTGAAGAATGATGAAAAATTAACTGTATCAAGCTCAATTATGATATGTGCCCATGGGCAGACTAGCAGGTGTTACAATTGTGGAGAAGTGTGACATCTGAGCAAGGCTTGTCCTAAGCCACCCAGGGAGAGAGAGACGTGTGGTCGTGGATCATCTATATGGTAATAGAGAACGAGGGGAAGACAAGTGTGGTTTTTACCAAGGAGGATCACAAGTTACTGGAGATATTAAAGAGGAAGCAGAGAGCGGCATGTGATTTCATTGTGAATGCATCCACCTTGTTGTTATTCAAGAGGAACACTGCTAGTAATGCTCACTTAACCAAATTTGCTCGTGATACACATGCTTTTGCCTTTATGTCCATCATAAGTTCACTACATTGGAATAATAGATTCTGGTGCATCTCGATATGTGATAGGTGCCACTAGTGACTTCTCATCCTATACTCACCCATCAGTTCTAGAGAACATTCAGATCACTGATGGGACAACACAGCCCGTGGTTGGTAAGAGTATAGTGAGATGTACTAATTCTATGACTTTGTCTAATGTTTTGCATGCTCATTCCTTTCCAGTGAATTTTTTATCCATTAGTTTCATTATACTCCAATTAAAATGTGCTGTTTCATTTGATATTCTAAATGTGATCTTTCAAGATAAGGGGACTGGCCGGAAACTTGGAACTGACATGTGGCATAGAGAACTCTGGTGCTTGGATAGAGAGGAGATGAACTCAGCCTTGGTATCCATGATTGAGAATGCTGGAGCAGGAGGATCCGAGGGAAGTGTGGAGAATATATTGCTGCTAAATCACAGGCGCATCGCGTAGCCTATTGTGTCGTTTGTTTCCATCATTGTATGAAAAGACAATTAAATGAAAACTTGTATGCGATAGTTGTGAGCTTGGCAAGCATACCAGGAGCCCGATTGTTAGTTCTGGCAGGCAAAGTTCTTATAATTTTGATTTGGCGCATTCAAATATATGAGGGTATTGTTCTACAATATTGATGGATGGTTACAGATATTTTTTTACTTTCATTGATTGTTTTTCTCGTATTACTTTGTTATTTCTGATGAGAAATAGAAGTGACGTGCTTGCCTGCTTTAAAGAATTTCATAGGGCAATTCAGATTCAATACGGTGTTGTAGTGAAGGTATTGAGGTTTTATAACGAGACAAAGTATACCAACGATGCGTTTGGAGAATACTTGTCAACCTAAGGGATACATCATCAAACTATATTTTCATATACACTGACACAAAACAAAGTGACAAAATCTTTTAGAGATAGCTCAAAGTATGATGATCGCAATGAATGTCCCAAAGCACCTGTGGGGGAAAGCATTTTGATAACGACTCAATTGATCAACAGAATGGCCTCGAGAGTGTTGGATTGGGAGTCTCCTTATCAGATGTTGAAAGTCGACAATAGTGGGATCTTTTCATTGAATGTATTAAGATGTGTATGCTTTGTGAAAGACAACAGGTCATCTGTAGAGAAGTTGAATCTAGAGTTGTGAAATGTGTGTTCGTGTGGTATTCTACTACTCAGAAGGGTTATGTATGTTGGAGCCCGATTCAAAATAGACTCTTTGTAAGTATGGATGTATCATTTAGAGAGTTTAAACCATACTACACTTTGGTGGCGGATTCACCTTTCAGTGACTCAACAACCACAGTAGATATGAGGCAAGAGAGAGTGAGTAGTAGTGAAAATGAGATGAATCAACTGAGGAGATGAAAATCGAGGAGGTTGAACCAGAGGTGGTGGGATTTAGGCTGAAGGTGAGTTAAGAGTGTATACTCAGACGATGAAGCAAACATAGTCTGCAGTGCCAACAAGTCCCCTGTCTCAGTATTCCCCAACTCTTTGGACAACTACACCATCCACCTTTAATTCAAAACTTCCAGGTGATGTTCCTCCTCTATTTACTGCTAACCCTCAAATATTAAGGAGGACTTCCTGCAACAACGCGAGACATTCTCTTGATCGTTTTAGGTAGGAACTTGATATTGCTAACTTTATTTTTTATTCTAACATCTCATATTTTTATGAATCATTCATTGCAGCATTGGACTCTATCTCTATACCCGAGTGTTGTCAGGTGGCTAAGGAGGATTCAAGTGGAAAGCGACAATGCATGAAGAACTTGAGACTCTTGATAAAAATCGAATATGAGAGATTGTACCACTACCAGCGGGGAAGAAAGCAGTTGGGTGCAAGTGAATCTTTATGGTGAAGCTAACTCTAGAAGGAAAGGTGGAGAGGTAGAAAGCTCGACTAGTGGCAAAAAATGTACAATCAGATGTATGTCATTAACTACGATGAAACATTTGCACCATTAACAAAGATGAGCACGGTAAGGACACTGGTTTATCTGGTAGTGAATGGCAGATGAAGGTTACACCAACTTGTTGTGAAGATTGCTTTTCTTCATGGGAGTTACTGGAGAAGGTATATATGGAGATACCGCCAGGATTCAATACATCCCAGACAGTACATCCCAGACAGCATCCCAGACAGTGGGCAAGGTGTGTAGGCTCAGGAAGTCATTATATGGCTTGAAGCAATCTCTTTGAGTATGGTTTGACAAGTTTAGAATGATGATGATTGTCACAGGATATCAGCAGATCCATGCAGACTACACGGTATTCTTTCGACGACATGAATGCCACATTACCATACTTGTTGTGTATGTAGATGACATAATTGTCATGGGTGATGATGAGACAAAAATTACTCATTTGAAGGGAAGACTTATGAATCAATCGAGGTAAATGATCTGGGACAATTCAGATATTTTTTTTGAGATTGAAGTGGCTCTTGGAACTGAGGGGATGGTCTTATTTTAGAGAAAGTATGTACTAGATCTTCTCATGGAAACATGTATGCGGGGATGCAAACCTGTAGTCTCTCTAATTGATCAGAAGGTCAAGCTGAGTGCAGAGACAGGAGAACCTGGTGATCGTGAGAGGTACCAGAAGATTGGTGGGCTGTCTGCTCTATTTGTGCCACACTCGACCCGATATTTCTTGCAGTATGTGTGGTGAGCCGCTACATGCATGATTCAAGGAAGAGTCATATGGATGCAATGTATATCCTAAGATACTTGAAGAGTGCACCAAAAAAGGTGTTGATCTTCAGGAAGAATGGGAATGTAGACATTGAAGACTTTTGTGATTCTGAGTGGGCAAGTTGTGCATATGACAAATAATCCACATCAGGATACTACATGTTTGTAGGTGGCAACTTGGTCTCATGGAAGAGCAACAAACAGTCAGTTGTGGCAAGATCAATAGCAAAGGCAGAATACAAGGCCATAGCATTAGGAATTGCTGAGATGATGTGGCTGAAAGCCTTGTTGGTTGAACTCAAAGTGGACCAGGGAACTCAAATGAAGTTGTGGTGTGACAACAAGTCGACTACCAACATTGCCAACAACCTGGTGCAACACGATAGAACTAAACATTTGGAGATTGATAGATTCTTCATCAAGGAAAAGCTGAATAACAAATTGTTGGAACTAAATCATGTAGCTACTGGAGAGCAGGTAGCTGACTGCCTTACTAACAGCCTTGGCCCGGTGGAGTTAACTAGATTATGTGACAAGATGGGCTTAATGAATAACTTTCGCCCACCTTGAGGGGCAATGTTAAGATTTTTATCTAATTTATGTTATAGTTGTAAATAGAATAATTATAGTTATTTATAAATGTTGTGTGGCTGTATATAAACCAAAATGTTAATGAAATGAACAGGATGATCGTTGCAAAATCATTCTCAATAGTTATTATTAAGACTTACTAAAAAGATATTTTACTATAAGATAGTTTCAGCTATGTTATTTTGCTCCAGTGTTGTAGGCTGCAAAGAAATGTGAATATAACCTACTGAATATAAGATAAGGGGGAATTGATTTAGGTAGTTGGCCATGTACAATGTAGAATTAAATGCACTTATAGGAGTGGCAGATAAAATTGATGTAAAGAACTGTAAGGGAAAACGCATTCGCATATGAAGATCGAAAGTAGCATGGTCAGAATTTGTCAGGAGATAATAAAATATCATTGACACATAGTTTAGCAATCATAAGTATGTAATTAAAGAGGAAAATTCATTAGTTCAACACAAAATACTTGAGATAAGGCTCGTGATGATTATGAATATTGGGAAATTATTAAATATTGTGGAAATGCAAACTACCTAGATTTATGAAGATCCGTGATCCTTGCTTGCATACTTTGCTCTTCCTGGAGCACCTATCTTCAATTATTTTTGCTGTAGGTGGATAGAGCTTTAAGTTTACCGTCTAAAATCTGAGACATCTCCGGATAGTAGCGCAAGAGAGGAGAATTGTATTTCTTTCTTTTGTGTATTTTGTCTAAAGTAGCCAAATCTTTCTACAATATATATAACTAGTTAATATTTATCCATGCATATGGACCATAACTTCGAAGTCAAATGATTTAACTTTTTATGTATCCATGTGGGTTAAACAATAAAATTTAAGTTTAAATCTTAAGTGAATATATATCAAACATGACCAATTCAATCTCAGATTTGTCAAGTTATGTCAACCCATAAAATTTAGGGGTATTTACATACATGCCTTATCATTCTTGTGTATTTATATATCTTACACTTAAATTTTGTATATTTATATGCACAACACTTGAAATTTTTAACATCACATCAAAAATATCATTAAATTTTTAAAAATGAAATGCACCTTTTCATGCATAGGTTTATGTCACTAAAATTTTATAAATGAACATATAGGAGTTTACATATTAGATGTGTAAATACGTAAGATTGTGTGGTATGTATGTAAATTTTCCTAAGATTTAAGTTTAAATCTTAAATTTGAATATATATTTATCATGAGCAATTCAATCTCAGGTTTGTCAAGTTGTCAAATCCATTTTACACTCTCATCATACATAGGACTAGAGCATGTGAACAGCAAGAACATCAACAACAAAGAGCGTTTATACTGATTTGTTTTCGAACTAATAAAACACATCACTCTAAAGTATTTAGAGCATGTGAACAGCAAGAACATCAACTACAAAGAGCGCCTATACTGATTTGTTATCAAACTAAACACATCACTCTAAAATATTTAGTGTTGCCTTAGAAATATAAATTACATTTAGTTCAATCATATTTAATTTTAGCCCCGGATTCTATAAGTGCTCAATTAGCCCATATATTTTTAATTGAGGATAAAATTGTCCTTTCCGGGGACAATTTCAGCTCATTATTTAAAAATATGGGGACTAAATTAATATTTTTATGAGCTTTGGGACTAAAACGACCACACTTAACAAAACTACATTAAGGCATTAAAATATTTATTAAAATACATCAAATTAAGGGAATCACTCTGTATTGTTCGATGGAATGGCTTGAGTCTATGCAGCATTTACATAGAATGCCACTTCATTGCCAGGCTAACATCACCAGACCATAGACGCTTGGCCACATCGCCATGTCAAACCACCGTCGTCAAACTGCCGCCGTCATGCTAGACCACCGATATGACACCGTCATCGGGCTGTTGCTGCCACCGGACCACCGAGACCAAATTGGCGCCTCCACCTCCACCTCCACCTCCACCTCTGCCATTAAGCTGCCATCGTCGGACCACCCTCACCGTATTGAATTGTCGTCGGGCTGCCACTGCTATAAGACCATCATGACCAAATGATTTCAAGCCATAGTTGACGGAAGGCCACCATCATCGTGTCGATTTGACACCATCGGGCTGTTGCTGCCACCGGGCCACCGAGGCCAGACTAACTCCGAGCCTCCATCTCCAACTCCACCTCCATCGTCACCATCAGACCACAATCATCGAGTTGGCGTCGCCACCGGACCACTGACACCAGACCAATGTCGAGCCACTGCCTCTGTTATTAAGCCGCCATCGTCGGATCACTGTCGTTGTGTTGAATCGCTGTTGTCGGGCTGCCACTGGTATAAGACCGTCAGACATCGAGCATTGTTCATAGCATTGTTGTCGGGTCGTCGAGCCGCCATCATAGGAGCACTACCATCATTGTTGGATCATCATCTTCTGACCGCCACTATGCCAGATCACCAAACCCAACTTCTATTGCTATTGTGTCACACCATTGTTGTCTTTGGATCATCATCTCCCAACCACCACCGTAACCACATTGGACCATCATCACTCGACCAACATTGTAGTTATCATTGGATCACCGTTGCTCGTCCATTGCTGCTATCACGATACACCTACTTTGTCAAACTACCATCGTCTAATCAATGGTGTAGCCGCCTTCACCGTCGCCTAGACCATAGCAATTATCATTGTACGACTACTGCCATGTCGATGTCGCTATTGTCGCTATCATTGCTAGACCATCACCACCTTCGTCGAGTCACTATCTCTTGGTCCCCACTATCATCGGATGTAGTATATTAGCCAACGAACTAGTCACATGGCTAACATCATTGTTGTCGCCACGGTTACTTGGTCGCAGTTGTTGTTAGACTACCATGCATGGCTGACATCATTACCATAGTTAGACCTCCATTATTAGACCTAGCTATCACAAATACTGTTGTTGGATTGCTGTTGCCCAGAGGCCACCACAATCAGTGCTAATAAATCTATATCGCCATCACATAACCCATGTCGTCAGTCCTCCATCGTCATAACTGGGTCATTGTTACTTCCCAAATATTTTTCCTAAATTCTTGTAACATATATCTGAATAGTGCAACACTTTTAGTTGAGTAAGACTAATTTTTTTTCTTTCGGATTTTTCACGTAAAAATTTTTGTTATCTCTTCCATCTGTTTTTTTTTTCCCAGTGTGCGCTACATTTTCGCACAATATTAAGATATTTATATATCTCTACGGCCACGAATTCTCCGGCACACAACAACGGCTATTTCTTTTTCAGCTCTGGCATAAACATCCAAGCTATGTAAGAAATCTTCTAAACATCCAAGCTATGTAAGAAATCTTCTAAGCTTGATGTCCTCTCAGTAGTTGTAGCACAAGTAACTTGACTTTCTTGATCGATAATGGAGCAAATGGTTGTTTTTCTGCTTTTCACCAAGTAGAAAAGCATCTCATAAGTGGATTTGCGCTTTACTCGTCTCACTTTCAATCAAGACTAATTTAGCCAGTTAATTCTAGATTTTTCACTGTGGCAGCATAAAACAAATTATGTAGTATTTTAAGTTATTAAAATATTCTTTTCACGACTTGCTAAATGATTTCAACCTTGTAACACATATCTTAATTTGATTTGGGACAATCAGCAAAAAATTGGGTGCACCATTTTTTCATTGGCTTGTGTTTGTGTTCAATATTATACCAACAATTCTTTTGTATCTATATTTTTAATGCATAAACTTTACTTTTTATATTTATACCATCCAAATCATTCATATCACATAAAAAATACTACTATTTTGACTTTTAAAAAGCATAGGTATGATGACAATTTAGGTGTTAGATCAATAAACACGCGGCAGTTGTTAGTGAAGTTGTGTGTTTGTTTGGTTCGTTGAATTGTGCGTCATTGTGTTGCAACTGTTCCTGAAATAAATATCATATTGCCTTTTACTATGCGTTTGATATTCATAACTTCACTGATTTAGAATTAACTCATACATAACAAAAGAAACTAATTTCAAATATTTCCAAACATCATAAGTCCAAAATATTACGTCAAAAAGTTATACATCGCTTAATAATGAGCAACAAAAAAAAAAAGCAAAAAAATAATATTATTGTGATATTACTTTTAATATTCAATTGATCAAGTTTAGGGGATAATTTCTTTCCAAAGATTCTCTCTACACATGCTTACTGTCTAAAGTGAATTCCTCCAATGCATCAATCCATCTAAATAAGCCTCAATCCTTCACCAATCTATTTGCGACACACTTCTAAAATATTTTGCCATAGCTTGTTTCTTCTCTGATGTATATGCGTAGCATTGCAGTCCATAGTTGCAGTTTACGATTCTAAAAGCATTAGAAGCCCTTGAACTCATATTTTCTGTCTAACTATTGTTTGTTAAACAAAATGAGCTAATATTACAATGAAATTTACAAGAAAAAATAAATAAAAAGAACATCAGTAATAAAATGATCAAGTTAAAGAAGAAAATGAAGAACTAGGGTATCAGAATAATTATCAGTTTCCAAAAGAAAAACACTTCTAATCATCATCTCCCTCAGTTTCCAGCATAGACAGTCGCTCGAAAATGAAGAGTTGGAATATCTGAGTAATTACCAGCTGCCTAAACTGAAACTGCGCTCGACAACTGCGTTAAAATTATGCTATAAGGCGTCGTGGTGTGGAAAACGCTGATTCGAACGGATCCTAAATACCTCAAGACCCCTTTATGACAAATATGAGCCTTTTTCGATTGGTCTGGATTAATTTTATGCCTGGCAAAAAATCAAACTTAACCATGTCAGCCATTTTAAATGTAGAAGGTAATCTTTCTTTTGTGGCGATTATCATCTCCATGCCATTTATAACTGTTGGCATATTACCAACATGTAATTACAAGATTATGAACTTTTCATAGGACCATTTGACATGCAACATTGATCTGTCCCCTGATTTGGAAACTTATGAAGGTAATGTGACCTGAAGAAATTTATATTACATGGTCTGGTAACCGATGGAGTATTTGATCATGCAAACTTTATAATCATATCCTTTGGTCACAGAGCATTTATGTTGATCCATATAAATTTTCTCATTTTTGAAATGTGTCTTATCAACAAACAGAAGAAACTTCCTAAGAGTTTAATCTGCTGAAAAAAGAATACAAATGGTATAATTGAAATGTAATGTCTTTAGAATATTTTGAGGTTGTGTGGTTTTTGTGCGAGGTAACTACAATAATATATATATATATAATATATATATATGTATGTATTGTTCAACCATGATCCGCCCATGAATCACACCTCATGATTTAGAGCGTTAGAGGAGAGAGGGAGGAACGAAGGGAGAGATAGGGAGGAAGTGAGTGAGTGATAAGTGCACAGTAATGAGCAGTAAATGCCTTCTTTATCTCATAAAATGATTTTATATTTATAAGTGAGGGGTACAATATATGAAGTTATATGTTTGCCCTACTTTAATGGGGTGTTACAAGATTTTTGAGGAATTATACATATATGGGCATATGACTCGGCTACGTTCTGGCTCGGTCGACTTAAACTTAGTGGGCCTCAGTTCTGTAAGGCATGTTTGCTTAACTATGTTGAGTAAAGTTTGTCGATCAGCCTTCAATCCGCAAGGCTAACTCGATTGACTAGACTTTGTCAATCAGATAATCTAGTCTGTCTGTCGACCTTTGAGCGTTCATGTTGTTTAAGCGTTGCAAAGTTATCGGGCAGAGGGTGAATCATCGTTAACCCTATAGACAACTCACTTCCCAACATGGAGAGTCGGAGGGATGATTTAGACTTCTTATGGTATGGTCACCTCTCAATCCCGAATAAGGAGCCTCTCGGACGTTCATGGGATGCTTGATGAAACCGAGCAGAGACTTTCCTATGGTTTGATCTGTCGTAAGACTGATTGTCAGTTTCAATAGGCATTCTTATGGTGGTTAGCTTGCATTTGTATTTGCCATGTCTTGATTTGATGGGTTTGGACTCTGACCATTTGGACGTCTTTAGGCTTGTTGGCTCTAACTCGGATGGCTTAATTCAGTCTGCTTTGGATTTGACTTTAGTTCGAACCACTACGTCTGGTTAAATAACTGGGTCTCTCGATTTTTTGTTGGTGGGCACCCTTTAGTGGCACTTTTCCGCCTTTTGAATGTTGGATTTCCTTGAGATTCTTTCTGGTGTATTCCTAATGTGTGTGTGTGTGGAGAAAAATGAAATCAATATAAAACATGCTCTGATAGCCATGTTGGTGATCGATGGACGGTTGCGTGACTAAAGTTGTCAAAATGACTCTTTGTTCCCGAATAGCTCGTGTTCGACTCGCTAAACAAACAATCCGAACAATAACAAATTTTTTATATTCGAAATATGAACGAGCAAAACACAAATAATATTTTTTTAACCCATTACATTGAAAACATATTATGATAATGTACAAAATGATCACAAGGAATAATGTAAATATTTTATGTATTCATTTGGACGATAATGTATTATATTTATGAATAATAATAATGTAACTTATTGATAAACTTCCTATCAAGCATGTCACGTGCTGTATACGTGCCGCGTTAACGCCACGTTTGCTTGGCTCGCTGTCTGTCATTATGTCAAATAATTTTAATTAAATTATTTATTTAGATAAAAATTTAAAATTTAAAATTTAAAATATTAAATTTGAAAATTGAATATCCAGCAACAGTGATGGAACTGAAGGCCTACATTTAAACTATTTAATAATGCTATAATTTAATTTTTTTTTTTACTTTAACAATTATGTTTATTAATTGTTTTAAACGTTTTATGAAGAGAAGTTTCAGTTATATTTTCCCCATTCTTTTTTTTTTTCTTTTTTTTTCAATCAAATATCTTATTAAATTTTGATCTCTCCTTGATGAAAAATATTACATCAGTACTACGCACGTAAAATTAACATGTAGCCAATGAAATCACGTCACGACACCTCGCGCGACAGAGAAAAAAAACAGCGTAGTAACACGAGGAATATTTCCCCCTTGTGTTATTTACGTGTTATTGCGTGTTATTCATGTGTTATTAATGTGTTATTTATTATCTGCCCCTATCCAGGAGGAAAAAAATATTACAATAACACATCAATAACACATGAATAACACACAATAATACATGAATAACACGGGGGAGAATATTCCCCCGTGTTACTGCGCCGCTTTTTTCTCTATCGAGAATATTCCCCGTGTTATTCAAGTGTTATTGTGTGTTATTCATGTGTTATTGATGTGTTATTGTAATATTTTTTTCCTCCTTGATAGGGGCAGAATCTAGTCGTGTAGTGGGTGTGAACAAGTCGAACACGAGCCAACCCAGACTCAGCTAGTATTTGGCTCCTTAAAAAATATTATTATTTATGTTCGGTTCATTTATATTTCAAACACAAAAAGTGTGTTCTTTTTCGGCTCGTTTTCTTAGCAAGTTGAACATGAGCTGTTCGAGAAGAAAGAATCTTTTTGACAGCCTTAATCACGCTAACGTAGGATGTTAAGAGTTGGGGCATGATTTAAATCTTATTGTTTATATTAAAATATCATTTTAATATAATTTAATATATTTTTATTCTATTTTTTTAATTAATAATTTTAATTGATTATAAATCTTTGTAGTCTTATATATATATAATTGATGAGTAGTATTTCGAGCCAAATCGAGCCAAACAAGAACGAACAAATCCTTGTTTCATTCATATATCGAGCACAAAAAAAATGTTCGTGTTCGACTCGTTAGCAAACGAATCAACATGAGTTCTTAACGAGCTGAACACAAGTTGTTCGCGAACAACGAGCCGTTTCGACAACCCTACTCTTGTGTAATTTAAAATTTCTCAATATAAATAATAAAATTTATGAAAGTTTACTTACGAAGCAAATCAATCATTATGAATTTACTTATCTCATGCTAAAATTTACATTTTGACAAACACAACATCTTATCTATGTATGAAAATATGGCTTTTAACTATTGAAGAGTATGATGAGTGGTAAGTTGTAAGCATGAATTTTGGTGTAAGATACATAAATGAAAAGAATTGAGTGCCATGTTGCAAGTTCCCTAAGATTTAGTATTATTTCTTATATAGCGCAACACTTAATGATTATGAGGAAGTTAAGCTAATAATTAAAGAAGAAAAAAATATAAAGTGGATTAATTTGCCCCCATGCCTCTTAGATTAGGCTCAGCTCTATCTTTAAATAAGTTAAGCACTATGTTAATGAAATAGTTATTTGTATTAATCATAATTGGGAACGATTTTAACAGTAAATATTCCCCTGCGTTATTTGATTTGGGGCTGAAGTGTTATTGGAATATTCCACGCGTCACTTGATTTGGGGCTGTGCTATTCCAATAACATAGTGGAAATTGAAATAAAATGGATAATATGTCGAATAACACAGTCCCAAATCAAGTAACGCGGGGGAATATTTGAATAACACTGCAAAATAATCAAATACACTATATAATACTCGAATATCACTTCATTTTTTACAAATAATGCAGATGTATATTCCTATAACACAACAGGATATTCCTAAGTATTGTAATCCGAATGTAGCTCTACGTTAGAAGTCTCGACGTAATATTTTTACTACTTTGTAAAAGAGAGATGAGAGAGAGTGAGACATGGAGAGAGAAAGAGAGAAAAAAAATTAAATTTGTTTCACCAAATTTCCTCTAAATATTTGCCTTCATTTTGAATTGTTTCCTCTGAACTTTTTGGGATGGGTGAAATTCCCCGTTAAGGCTGTATATATATATATATATATATATAATTGATGAGTAGTATTTCGAGCCAAATCGAGCCAAACAAGAACGAACAAATCCTTGTTTCATTCATATATCGAGCACAAAAAAAATGTTCGTGTTCGACTCGTTAGCAAACGAATCAACATGAGTTCTTAACGAGCTGAACACAAGTTGTTCGCGAACAACGAGCCGTTTCGACAACCCTACTCTTGTGTAATTTAAAATTTCTCAATATAAATAATAAAATTTATGAAAGTTTACTTACGAAGCAAATCAATCATTATGAATTTACTTATCTCATGCTAAAATTTACATTTTGACAAACACAACATCTTATCTATGTATGAAAATATGGCTTTTAACTATTGAAGAGTATGATGAGTGGTAAGTTGTAAGCATGAATTTTGGTGTAAGATACATAAATGAAAAGAATTGAGTGCCATGTTGCAAGTTCCCTAAGATTTAGTATTATTTCTTATATAGCGCAACACTTAATGATTATGAGGAAGTTAAGCTAATAATTAAAGAAGAAAAAAATATAAAGTGGATTAATTTGCCCCCATGCCTCTTAGATTAGGCTCAGCTCTATCTTTAAATAAGTTAAGCACTATGTTAATGAAATAGTTATTTGTATTAATCATAATTGGGAACGATTTTAACAGTAAATATTCCCCTGCGTTATTTGATTTGGGGCTGAAGTGTTATTGGAATATTCCACGCGTCACTTGATTTGGGGCTGTGCTATTCCAATAACATAGTGGAAATTGAAATAAAATGGATAATATGTCGAATAACACAGTCCCAAATCAAGTAACGCGGGGGAATATTTGAATAACACTGCAAAATAATCAAATACACTATATAATACTCGAATATCACTTCATTTTTTACAAATAATGCAGATGTATATTCCTATAACACAACAGGATATTCCTAAGTATTGTAATCCGAATGTAGCTCTACGTTAGAAGTCTCGACGTAATATTTTTACTACTTTGTAAAAGAGAGATGAGAGAGAGTGAGACATGGAGAGAGAAAGAGAGAAAAAAAATTAAATTTGTTTCACCAAATTTCCTCTAAATATTTGCCTTCATTTTGAATTGTTTCCTCTGAACTTTTTGGGATGGGTGAAATTCCCCGTTAAGGCTGTAACCACTTATTGTATTTATTGCTTGCCGACACTTTGCCGGTGAAACATTTATTTATTTATTTATTTATTATATTTTTATTTTTTAATTTATTTTTATTATTATTTTTTTGGCTAAGAAAGCCTAACGTTTGTGGATTTGCATGCATAGCATATGAACTTGATGATATTCAAAATAAGGAAAAAAATATCATGTGTGGAGTACAAATATGTCCAAATTTATGTACAATAAAATTATACACTATCAAACATATGTTGTATAATGTTATACAATAATATTGTAATCCGAGTTCAGATACATCCGTAGGTAATATTCTCTTCAAATTGGTGTCCACCAATTTTGGTCGTATCTCTGACTGGTCATAGTCAGTGACTGCATCCATTAAGTGATGACTATAAAAACTCTATCGAGCTTGCATGTACTTGTCAAGCTTGTTTGTTGAGCCTGCTTATATTTCTCAAGCTTCACCATCAAGGTCATTTACTGATCTTTTGAAGTTGTCGGCAGGGCAGGAGAAAGAACTCTGACTCATTATTATCCATGCCCATTTATGATCACCGACTCCCATGGAGCTCTCTTGGTCCTCTCTTTCCGTTGAATTATCTTAGGGGTTGGAAATGAGTCGAGTCGAGCTCAAGGCAATTCAGCTTGAGCTTGAGCTTGATTGATTTTATCGAGCTCGAGCTCGAGCTTAAGTCTATGAGTTCGAGCCGACTCACAAACCGACTTGTTTATTATAAAATAGTGAGAATAATATTAATTTAATCTAAGTTTATAATCAAATCATAAATATAATGAGCAATTATGAGAGAAATAAAAAAAACACTTAATATAAAATATAAAATATTTTTAATTACATTAAAGATAAAGTCTTCAAATTAAATATATTATGAGTATATTTTATATTATTATTATTTTAAACAAGCCAACTCACGAGCTAATGAGTCGAGTCCGGGCTAACTTTTGTCTTCTTAGCTTATCGAGCTAAATTCACGAGCCATTTATCGAGGTGAGTGAGTTGACTTGACTCACTTACACCTTTAGATCATATCCTCCGCTCTACTCGAGAGGGATCAGAAAACAAAACATATAGTTCCAGCCTGGAGAATACATCAATCTTCTTATTTCACCTTCCTCGCACAGATATCTTCCGGGCTGTGTGAACTCACAGATATTACAAGACCTAACTTCCTACAAGAATTCAACAATTGATATGTTTCAAACTTGATAAAACCAATACAATACTCACCTTGAAATGTCCCAAAGTGACCATTTAAATAAATTTCACTTTAAATGTTCCAATTTAAATAAAATTAAATTAATATTTTTAAGCTCAAATTGCAAAATATTCTTTTCCACACGCCTATTTATCCAGCTGCCAGCCATTATCTGCTGTGTATACATTTTAGTTTTGACTTGAAATTAAACTGTAATTGGCATCTTCTTTGTATAATAGAGATTGTTGGAGAAATAGGGAATGATAATGATGAGGCCATAATACGTCTTATAGAAGGAGTATGTAATTTCTGACCTACATATGTACACAAGATTATGTCCCACATATTTCAAACACAACAAATAGATATTTTGTATTAAAAATATTATTAAAAACATAGTGGGCATTCATGTCTGTTGAATCCAAATATGTCCTTTGGATGTACCGTGTCTGCCTAAGGGATAGAGTCGAATTCCGGGGGAAGGAGAAAGTAATAGAGAGAAAGAGAGAGGGTTGCCCCGTCAAAGGAGAAAGAAGGGTGGTCGCCGGGTTTGACGACTCTTTTTATTCGACACAAATGAGGTTATAATGTGAGGGTGAAAGGAAGCAAGCTCCCTACATGAGGGGGGAGAGAGAAAGTCTAAATAGACCCATTTTACATTCAAAGGGCCCTCGTATTGTGTTCGCTAGTGTCGGGTGGGCGACTTCGGTGCTCGATCATCTGGAAGTGGTCGGTTCAATATCAGGCGGCCGGCTGGGTGGCATACCAACAATGTTGGTTAGCCCAAGCAGTTGGTCGGTACTTCTTCAGGTGGTCGGTCGGTGGCTGGTCAGCAAGGTAGTGGCCAGTCGATTCAAGGCGACCGACTGGGAGGGCGGTCGGCATGGGTGGTCAGTCCGAGTGACCAGTCGATCCTTTTTTAGGTGGCTGGTTGGGTGGTCGGTCAGCAGGGTTGTGCTCAAATGGCCGATCAATTCTTCTTCATCTGACCGGTCGGGTGGTCGATTGACATGGTTGGCCGGCGAGGTTGGTTGGTCGGGATGGTCGACCAACTGGATAGAGGCAGCACTCGTAGTTGTTGGTGACAGCTCCAACGACAATATCTTAAGCGGCAGCGATTCCGTTGGTTCGACGAGGAGACCTACTTTTAGGCTATACAATGTCCAACATACACTTCATAAATAACTTGATTAAATTTTTTAAAATTTATTAAAAATATATATATATTTTAACTTTTGTACTTATTTTAAATGAAAAATTTATCACCACCCACCAAGTCACGTATCATTTCATCATTTCCTCTCTCGTGTTTCAACTTTTCATACCCTAACGACCACGTCAAAACATACCCTCTTTTTTTTTTTTTTTTTTTTTTTTTTTTGAGAAGTTAAGCCTTAATTACAACTGGATTAAAACTTAACAACTACACTTAGAATGTACTTTAAACTTGAGTCTACTAATTGAAAAAACCTCCCCTCTTTTATGCCAAAATACCCCCCACTCTGCACTACCACCTCTTTTCCTATGTTGATTTTCAAAATTAATGTTAAAACTACATGTTAGTATTCTATTTATCTTATTTAATCTTTATACACTATTTTTTAATTATATTATATAAAAATCATGTTTAAAAACTAAACCATGTATTAAATTAAAAGAAGAAATTCAAAGTTCTATAATAGGACAAGGTATTGAACCAAAGGATGCAATAAATATTAAAATTATTTGATATTATTTATATTATTTAATAATAATAATGCACGATTAATGCATTCACTAAAGCAATATATAATAAAAATCTAATACAAGTCATTCCATTCATAAGTACTTAATGACCCAAAAAGAAAATTTTAGAAAAAATATTTTAATTTATTTTTAAAATTAAATTTTTTTATTTCTAACCATCAAATTAAAATAAATAAATAAACCAAAAAATATCAATATTAAAATAAAAGTATTATTTTTTTTAAAGTTGAGTAGGTTAAAACCAAAACAAAATCTGAGTTAATATTAATATTTAATCATATCCAATCAAATAACAAATATAACAAGCTTCAATTTTCAAAACATAAATTCAAACTACAAACAACTCAATAAACCCTAATAATACATGAACAAATCATAACTATCATTAACATCTTCAACAAGATCACCAAGATAACCCTTTAAATTCAATCCAAACTCCAAAAAAAATAATAAAAATTCCATATTTTCCTACAAAGCGGTATTCCTACAAAGTTCACTCTATACCCAAATCTCCCCTTTCCTAACACCAAACTATTCCTATACAGAATGCATAAGAAATCCACAATTCAAATAGCCAAAAATTAAATATCAGAGTACAGAATCCGAATGAGGAGAAACATTGAAGAAAATAAACATCAGAAAGCTCCATTTTTGGACCCAAAACTCAGTTTTTGATTTGAGAGTTGAGCAATCCAGTTTGGAAAGATGAAAGCTTTCAGTTTCTGCAGCCTCTCCAGCAGATTCTCAATGCAGCAGAGCTGATAAAGGGATTCAATAATCAGCTGAATTTGCCTATTTCCATCTTTTTCTTTATAGCTTTTTGGCTGTGGTATACAAACGCATCAACTATTCCTGAAACAGTGAAAATTCCTGCAACACAATAGAAATATTGGTTCATTATTGGAAAATTTCATGGATAGAGTTACACAGATTTTAAGTTAAATCAATTGCTGTGTATAACTAATTATAGAAAATACAGGATTTAATAGCAGCTAATTATGATTAATTGCTTATGAATCAAAGTATAACTAGCAGCATTCATTATGTTACAATTTTAGCAAGGAATTTTACTATAACTTAAATTAATGTAAATAAATGAGGCAAGTTTGTATTCCTGCAGCCAATAATGCATCAAAAATTCAATTTATCGGAAGTTTTTATTTAAACTTTTTATGAGTTGAGGCCAATCAACAAGCTCCAAAATGAATAAATGACAAAACAAAATGAATTTAAGGCTGAAACAGCAGTGGCCAATTAAACTTATACAAAATTAATTAGATTTAAAAAATTAATCAGATTTAAAAAATTAATTAGATTTAAATAATCACTGATAAAAGCAAATAAGTGATTAACTATATTACTTATAAAATATATAGATTCATTGCCTTAACGGCTATGTTTCACTGATGCAAATTTAAGAAGAGATGCACAAGAAAACACACGAAGAAAAGGATAGGCTACAATTCTCAATCTTCTGACTTTTAATTTAGGAAAATGTCAATCTCTGATGAAAAATCAGAAAAAAACAGTGCTTTCGTTATAGCAGTAATGAAAAAATCACAAAATCTGAAATTTCACAATGAATTTCAGTACAAATATAGAAGTATGTAACTAAGATTCAAACAAATAAAAGTTTGCATTGACTATGAAAGAACACAATTACACGCACAAACCAATTTTTAAATCAGTTTGAATGAAAGAATAAGAATAGAAGTCATCAATTGGAAGTTTCAAGCCTTGCCTTAAGAAAGTTAACCAAATCTTGCAAAGTGCCAGAAAAATCCAAATCTAATAGTACACATGAAATTCAAGGGAAAACATAATTTTTTTCAGTAATCCAATATTAACTTCATGCCTAAGGAGGTCTTCTATATAATCCAAAAGAGCCAAATCAATAATTTCTCTAAATCCTCCAAACTGCGGCCCAAATGTAAGTAACAATCAATACACTTGGGTTTTGGAAGAATAACAAATTTTCAATCTTGTACATCAAACAATACAACAACAACAACTAGCATTTATAAATCTTTTTTCTCCATTGCGTCCTATTGAATGACATTTTCATTTAATTCTAATAGATTAAGATCATTTTTTATACAATATGGCCAAGTCTTTTTAGGTCTACCTTTGCCTTTCTTAACATAAGTCGAATCTAAAACATCTACTTTCCTAATTGGATCTTCAAATGGTCAACGTTTAATGTAAAACAATAAAACTTATAATTTCAAAATCCCACTTCACAAAGCCAACCATTTTCTCATTCCTAAACAGTGCACTAGACAAGAATATTGAAAAAAAGCCAGATAGAGAGATACAACTCCAAGGACATATTAAATTAACAGATTTCTGCTACAATACTAGAGACAAGAATTGAGTAAAATGGCAGAATAGTTCCAGAGTCTATAAAAAAGTCAAATTAGTCCCCTTAATATGGGCTGAAATTGTCCTGAAGGAAGACTATTTTAGTCCCTATTAAAAGAGTAAGGACTAAATTGACACTTCTATCTCTGAGACTAAAAAAACACCCTATAAAGAGTTTGGCGATCATTTTGAAACTTTTCTCATACAAGAATTAAAAATGTGCTAAGAGCTGCATACATAAGAGCATAAAATAATGATGCTTTGTAACATGTAAGCATCTAAGGCTCGATTAGTGGTACAGATATTTGCGCCAAAGGGAAACTCATTGAGAGCCACATAAAACAACTCAGTAACACTCCAACATATTCAAAGTATTGGCAAAGCTACAGTAGCTATAAACCAAATACTGTAAGTATACTGAAGCAGAGGAAAAGGAAATACTTTTTGGGAATTAGATGGGCTCAATCAAAAAACAATTGCAGCAAGAAACCAAATCTAACAAGATTATAAAAGCATTGGAGATGTCCCCTTCTCAATAGGATCATCATCATATTAGGTATAAATTTTTCATAATATTAGAAGATTCACATAAATATCGCTTATTTCCTATGTATTTAAATTTCAAACAGGTAAATTTCAATTTTCGCATACATACCACAATACCTATGTATGAAAAGGTGTATTCCACACTTTAAAAGTTAAAATGGCGGTATTTTTTCTGTGATGTGAAATATTTAGGTGTTATAAATAATAATAATAATAATAATAATAAATTTTGGACATGTTAATACATAGGAATTGGGTAGTATGTACGTAAATGCCCCTAATATTATCAGAGATGGCTCACACACAGGTAGCTATATCCAAGAAGAAAGCAAGAAAAGAATCCAAATTATTTAAAATAAACTAATAATCAAAAGAACCTATTTCAAATGTGTTAATTTTTTTAAAAGTGAGATAATTTTTAAAATTGAGAAACCCAACATTTACTCAATTGATCAGTAGTCAAACAAATCAAACAAATTATGGTCTGGTTTTTCTGTTAGGAGCCAATAAATAAAAAATCACAGACAATACTTTGAAAGAGAAAAAATTGCATACAGATGAGATGGGTGCAGAACAAATACGAATTGGTAGTATTGTGATGGTATTTTGGTTATATTGTACCGCAAGGCCACCAATCCGCACCTACGGTGTCCTGACGTAATATTTTCTTGTTTTGGAGAGCATTGTTACATTTCAATAAAAGTTAAATTTGTCATAATGATAAAGAGAGAAGAACAGACCTCCAACAATTGCACACACGTTAGTTAGGAAGTGTAAGAATGGCACATGCGCCTCCGTGAAAGTCACCTGCATTTCATGGCCGGGATGAATAGCAAATTCAGAGCTGCAAATTCAATTTTGTTTACAATGCAATAGCATAATAAATCAAACTGAAAAAGTGTCAAAATAATCCCCTAACGCTCTGTAAGGAGCCATTTTAGTCAAACTCCATAAAGTGTCAATCTAGTCGAACTCTTTTAATATGGGCTGAAATAGTCTCCACGAATGATTATTTTAGCCTTAATTTAAAAAGTCCAGAGACTAATTTGACATATTTAAAGATTGAGAGACTAAAATAGCCCCATGTAAGTAGTCAGGGATCTATTTTGGCACTTCAATCAAATCAAACAATCAAAACAAAAAATCTTATCATAAAAAGTTGTTTCTTTAATGAAATTCATAGTATGAATTTTCGGCTACCTAATCAATCTAGAGTACTAAAGGAAAAGTAAGAGTAAAATGTTTAAATAGTCCCCAAACCTTTTACATGGGCCATTTTAGTCCCAGAGTCTGTAAAAGTATCAAATTTGTCCCTCAAACATTTTAAACTGGAGGTGAGGACTATTTCATAATATATTAAAAGAGCCCGGACATTAAATTGGCAATTTTATAGACCCTAGGATCAAATTGACCCTCTACAAAGAGTCAGGGGACTATTTTGACAATTTTCTCAGTAAGCAAACAACATTTCAGGTAAAAAAACTTCAACCTTGATAATATAACAATCTTTAAGGAGACAATTAAAATAATAAAATATGTCACATGACGTGCTTCCAGAATGAATAAACTGGATTTTGAGAATAAAATATCAGGGAAACTAATTAGCACGCAGCAGAAAAGGCAAAATGTATAATTTTCAATCTTAGCACAAAACATTAAATTCCCTCCAACAAACTGAAACTCAATTCAATGTAAAGAGCATGCCATAGCTGTTATTAAAGCAGCCAAATAAATATATATTAAAAGATAAAATTTAACTTGAGACGAACATAAGAGTCCATATGAATAATATTTCAGAAAAAGGTTTCAGAAGAACTGGAGGCATTACCAGAAAGCAAATCTACAGGATCATCAGCAATGTATAAGTAAATTAATTCTTAGAAGATATTCATCAAGAAAAATAAGTTTTAGTTAAAGGAAACCCCCTGCAGCTGTACAGTAATTATAAATAAAGATAAAAAATAATGATGATGATTATTAACACCATTCTAGGTGGATGGATATAAATAAGTAGTGTGATAGTTGTAGAATAAATGGAAGGGGTAACAATGTGAGCAGAAATACAAAGAAACAACCTCTAAGGTCATAAAATTCAAGCAAAAGTCCATAATCAGGTTCTAAGCAACATCCTTATACTAGGACATAAGTAAAACCCTACTTCTAATTCAAAAAAAGGGGCTCACACAGCCGTCCCGCCTCTGTGGGTGTTATAATTCCCATAATCGGGATTTCAAGGCGGAAACATCCCACCTTCGTCTGCTGTGCACTTGTGGCAGACCCCCGCATACGGACGTCCGCATCAATGATAATGCTTTTAATATTAATATGGGAAATTTACATACGTAGCACACAATTCTTGTGCATTTACATATTTTTCATATTTACATACATAGCATTTGGTCCTTTAAACCGATGCATTAAAAGGGTTATTTAACTTTTAAAAAGTGATAAAATATTTTATTTTTGATGCAATGTTAAAGATTTGAGTGCTATGTGCGTAAATATGAAAACATAGGTTTAACACATGTAAATACATAAGAATTGCTTGCTATGTATGAAAATGCCCCTATTAATATTCAGGGATCTCATAATTAATATTTAGGAACACATATTGTAACAATATTTGTTCTTAAGGTCTTACCTTAATTGGGGAAAGATCATAAAAGAAGAATACTCCAGGAAGGGCTTGAACCCTACCAACCTCACCAGCCCTAAAATGTTCTGTCACAGAGAACTGAGAAAAAAAAAATTATTAGAAAATCAGCCAAAAGATTTTTGAAAAAATGACTCAATAAAAAATATTTATGGCTTGCCTGATTAGATTGAATTTTCTGCCCATTTAAGTCATTATAAACACTGGGAACAACCTGAAATAAATCAAAAAAAAAATTGAAGAACCCAATAAGAAACTAAAGTATCAGCTTGGAAATGCATCAACAGGATATTGAATCATAAATATGAGGTTTACCATGAAGTTCGACAGAAGAATGAAATTTTACTAACCTTAATAAAATATTGGTACATCCCATATGGTGCTTCTTGTATCCACTGAACACTGAGTATTTCAGAATTTTCAAGAATGAATATTGAGGAAATTGAAAGCTATTAATTTGAATGTCTATTGCTAGGAAAATATACAAAACGACAATGTTAAATGATAAGATGGTGAGATTTCAAAAAAGAAAATTAATCGATCCTTCAAGGCAGATTGTTGAAAGAGCCAAACTAGCTCTCTCTCTCTCTATATATATATATATATATGAGGTAGAATATATAATCATTAAAAGGAAGATAGAAGGTTTGCCAATAAAGATAATACGCATAATAAAAGATACAGCTTCTGATAATTTATATACTAGAATAAGTAATAAAAAAAATGAGATATATTAAATAGCAAACACAATTAATTAAAGATTTACAAACTTTTATCTAATTAAATGCATGAAATAAAATGATATAAAGATTTTAGTTGAAGTTGAAGGCATCAATAAAATAATGAAAAAAACTTCTATGAGAAATTATTAATTGGAGTCTTGATGATGAATTCTTCTTGCAACTACATAATTAATAGAACAATAAGATAAATTATTGATAAATCTAAAAGAGTGAAGAAAAGCCACGTCTCAAGCTAAAACTTTAGTTTGAATAAATTATTTATTGAGATATGGAGAGTGATTGATGAAATTGTAGTAATTAGGTTAATTAAATTTTTTTAATGAAATATTGACAAGTAGGAGGATGCTAAATAATTGAAAAAGAAATACCATAAAAAAAAAAAAAAAAAAAAATGATGTCCAAGAATGTCGTAGGGATACACAAATCAAACTAATTGGTAAAAGGAAAGAACAATGGAACATAAACAAAAAATTATGTAGATATCATAGAATCAATGTGGTGCTATACCAGGAAAGATTATTATTAAGTATGGTCTTTAAGTTATAAAAATTGATGAAAAATAGTATTAAAAAAAAAGTTCACATGAATTTTATTAAAATTTATAATAAATTTAATTATACATAAAAAATGAGTGTCAAATAAGAATACAACTTCTAAAGTATAGATTGGGTGATTAAAAGGAAAAGTGCATGAGCATGACTAGGGAGTGTTGTATGTATGAAAAAAAAAAAACTATTTAGACTTAAAAGGTAAAATTTATAGTACAACAACCAGACCATTTTTGTTGTATGGATTTAAGTGAAGGACAATAAAAAGTCATTAAAAATCGAGATAAGCAAGGCAAATTTGAGAATATTGTGAATTCATGTCAAAATTGGGAAAGGTAGATTGATAATGACTATATTAAAGGAATGTGCAAATTGCAGAGTAGCAACTATGGAAGAAAAAGTAGTGGAAAATAAACTTATGTGATTTGCATATGCAGTGGGATAGGTAGACAATGAACCAATATTCACAAATAAAATAAATGATAAAGAAATAGAAAGAAAAAAAATATGACAAAAGTAACAAGAATAGAAGTTGGTCGACAAAATTTGTGGAACATTGGATTGACAAATCATACAATACTAAATAAAAATGAATGTAAAAAAACTATCAATCCCAAACACTTGAAATAACACTAATAAAGATAGTAATTGTCCACAGAGAAAAGATCCCATAAGATTTGTGAAGACGGTGAGAAAAGAAAAGTACCCATCAAGAGGATTTACCACACCGGGAAAGAAGTCTCCAAATGCAATTTTGTTTATTTTGTGGCTTAACTGCAAAAAGGATGATATTACTATGACATATTAGCTGGCAGAATCAAATTATAATATAAAACTTATTTGATATCCCGTTTGCAACTACAGTCAAATAGCTTGAAGATCCATACATTAAAACTATCCTTTTGGAATGCCTGTAAATCATGCACATGAACATTTGATTGTTGAAAGCTTTTTCCGGGGGCAAAATGAAAATTCCCAGCAACTCTGTTGACATCTAGGAAACCATAGATATTGCATCCTTCACCTTCTTCATCTTTAATTCTTTGCAGAAACCCCTCTCTCTTACACTGTAAATTTGTAGACATTTACATAACTTTCACAAAAGACATCTAACTAACAAAAACCTAACAAAAATAAACCAAATGATCTTATTATATTGGAGCATTTGTAAAATATTATTTAAAAGACAACTCAAGCAATAAACCATGTTAAAGACCTGATCAATCAAATCAGGGTTTGACATCCCCCAACCTTTCTTTCTATATGCTTCACGGACCTCTTCACAAGAATTGCAACAGTCATCATCCAACTACAACAAATAGCAGAGAAGTCAGAATCTACTTACCAAATAATTACTTTGAATGACGCATTAGTAACAATTTTTAAAAAATTAAAAGCCCAGTAGCTCATGGTCACACAAGTTTTCAATTCAATGATATTCCCAGGCAAAATAAGTAAAAAAGATAGAGATCTGATTATATCATGGTAAGATTATCAGTTTAGAAAATTAAAAGCCCCGACCTATAGCTGCAGATAGAACCTAGTTGAACCTTGAGGACATAGTTTTGCACAATAAAGTAGAGTCCAGTTATCCTGGAGTTTACAGGTAAAATAACTTCATTATTTATATATGCATATTTCCAGCAACTCCAAAATCTTAGCTTTGTTGTTCAGATGACTTTAAGAACCAAAAATGGTGGAAGAAAATATCCAAAGTTGGTATCATTGGCAGAGGGAGTTAACAATCTCATTTTTTTCACTATACTTTGGTGAAATTTAGTGAAGTCTCATGGTCTTCACCTTTTATTATTGAAGCATTTACATACATAGCACAGAATTCTCATGCATTTACATATCTCACGCGTAAAATTTCATAGTTACACACATAGCACTCATATTTCTAATATCACATCAAAAATAGTATGATTATCACTTTTTAAAAGTCAAATACACATTTTTCTCACATAGGTTTAAAGAAATAAAGTGCTATGCATGTAAATATGAAAGTTTAGGTGGGAGATATGTAAACACATAAGAATAGTGTCTATGAATGTAAATCTCCCTTTATTATTTTATGCCATGAAAATGTCTAAAGTTAACTCATAACACAAACTTGCCAGGACACATGGAAATAAATCTTTCAGGTCTCACTTGGCCTTTCATATAGGCTGACCCTGATCTCACATACTTTTAAATTTAAGTTACGAACTAGCCACCAAGGACATGATAAAGATCTTTTTTTTTTAACTTCACTTGAAAAAAAAAAAAAAAAACCCAAACTCCACCGGATTCTGCAAGTTCACTGAAACCACATGACCATAGATGAATTTGACCTGGAGCCACATTTGAGTTAACTTTCATTTACATAAGGTCTTAACATGAATAATGTAAAAAGCCAGTAAATGTAGCACAAAGTGACACTTGAGAGATGGTTGAAATTTTAAGTAATTCAACATTTAACTAACCACAGTTAAGCTTGTCATTCAATATAATTGTGAGAAAATTAAAGGATATAGATTAATCAAGCAAGCCATATTAACATTATGGGAGAGATCAATGGATCAAAAGTTCAAGAAAATTGCACTGACCTTAGAAAATCTATTTGATTATTCCACCCAAATCAAATTTAAAGGCAAGCATTTGAATTCAAAAAACTTATGACCCAAAAGCAAAGTAGACCCAATTGCAAATATAACTTAAGGCTTGACAGAGAGACATTTTGCAGAGATAAAGTACATCATACATGCCTAAATTATATAAGTTTTCTGGCAGGTTGCAAAAGAAAAAAAATAAAATAGAAAGAATATAGGTAAATTAAACTTTGAGGTGTTTGTTTTAGCGTTAAGCTAATCACTTGCAACACATTGTTTACAACCAAACAACCATAACCACTTAACTAAAGTGTATCAGCAAAGCCTATTTGTCAAGATGAATGATTAAACACCCAAAACTACCAACATCAGCAATGAAACCGTATCTTATATGTACAAAGCCATCAATGGATCAAAAAAATAAGATGTAAGCGTTTTATCCTACAAAATAAAACATGAATCACGCCGTATAAATAATTCATTTCAAGGTGTGAAAACCCCATAAGAAATAACACGTTTACACTCTGAAATGAAAACATAACGATCAAAATGATTTTGTCAGGAGTTTATGGTACCTGTTCAATGCCAAGAAAGCATGCTAAGATTATAATATGGAGAACAAGTAAATGACATAAATTAGAAAAATACATACCACTTCTGCACCATAGCATGAACCGCAATAAGTCTCATTATGTTCTAGTCTCCCACCATGTCTCTGTAATGGCTTCTCAATCTGCTAAATAAAAAATACAGCTAAGAAAAAGAAAATAAACCCACTAGTCCAATAACATGAAAGAAATTAACAATTAAAAACTTCGCATTATTCGGAAAGAACTAGAAGAGAGTAAACCAAAAAAGATAGCCATGTACCCAGGGAAGCCTCAAAATATCCCGAAAATATGATGCATTTTCAACCCATATGCTTCCGAGAGTCAAAATGAAATTCTATGCCTTCAATCTTCGGACAAAAAGAAAAGCCCTTTTAAGTTTTTCTTGTCCACGTGTTGTTTTTTGTAGGTTCTGATCACTGATTATTAAGCGATTATTCAATGTTGCAAAAGTTGTGGTATTAGGCTTATCTGCAATATCTATTAAGCTGATGGCCTTTAATGTGACATCAATGCCTAGAATTTAACTTTTCTGCACAGTTTGTTAAAGAAAAATTCAAAGACAACAACCTTTGGGGAAATTAGGTGTTATAATCCCAAAATCTGAACATTTGGCGAGTAGTTTTTCTACTAAAGAAATCTCCAATTTCTCTCAAATTTGTGTTATTTACATGTTTTTAAGGTCTCATCATCATTTTTTCCCCTAACTATTAGATCTAGCGTACTCATTAGAAGTCACTAGAATGCATATTAGCGTCTCAGCATTTTCATTACTTGTCTTCTTTCATAATTGTCATTTCCATGCTTTTCATGAAGTTCACTAAAAATTTAATTGTTAATTATTACAACAAAATTATATTGTTAATTAGGACATAATAAATGTAAAATCTAAACCACATAATAAAGTAAGAATGTAGCTGCTATAAAGGCATACATTGAGATGGTTTTCGCATTAGTTATGTTTTCAATATATCTGATTTAACTCTAGTTCATAAATTTGCAACCAATGCCATGAATTCTCCGTCCTACCATCTCTTTGCTTGCTAACTCACATAAAACAAATTGTCATATAGTTCTACACACCATGCACCTAAAAATCCTAGATAGTGAAAATGTGTCCATTAAAGTTCGTGGAAATGATGCATTAAAAAATACACTAATGTATGTAACATGTTGAGGACTCGCAACACGATAATGAGAGTTGCACGCCAAAATTGATTGAGCAAAGCAATTATGCACTACACATGCTGCTCATAAAAGTTGCAAATAAATTCTCTAAATGTGATTGAATTTAGAGTATTTAAACATGTTTGTAATAGCTTGGAGGCCTAAAAAATTTCAAAAACTTTATGAAATAAAAGCCAATAATGGGGGGGTTGCTTGCAGTTGCAATGATAGATAAAAACTACATTATACAAATTTTAATAAAAACTCAAGAAAATAAAATAGTCGATGTTGCCTAAAATTCGAGAGCATAGAAATGAAAGTAAAGCATAGTTGAGCCAATATGACCTCCAGTACTCCAAGTTTGCGCACGTTGTTATTTCTCTATAATTTCTGTCAAAATATAATTTTTATAAAATGATTTGAGTAATAATTCATAACTTGAAAAAAAAATGTTCCGTCAAGATTGAATTTGAATTTATATGACAAGGGAATAAAATTTATATTCATAGCTTGGCGTGCAACATTGAAATATTGGATTCAATATTTTCGAGCTATATTGGCAGCATAAAATTAGTTTAGTCAAGATTTGCAAGCGGATGCACAACGTTGAATTCATTTATGAGTGGGCGCCAACAAAGCAAATACAAGCAGGGCTACAGTTGTAAACGAACCGAGCTTGAGCGAGCTCAGACTTGACTCATGTTCAACTCGTTCAAAATTGACTTGTGTTCGAAATTGTTCATGAATATTGTGATCATCTTTGACTCAGTTTATATATTATTGTTCGTGTACCATTCGAAATTGATTAGTTTAAATTAAATAGAAAAATAGATGATGGATGTTGGATTAGAAGCTGCAACAATTCTATGCAATATAAGACACAAAACCACATGACAAAAAGGATTGTTATGATTTAAACTTAAAAATGAATATATAAAATGTATTATTATATAAATAATATGGATATTATATTATTATATAAATAATATATATAATTTATTTATTTTCAGTTAAAACGAGACGAACATGATTGAACAAAGGGTTGTTCGTGTTTGACTCGTTTATAATTCGAGGCTAAAAAAATTATTTGTGTTTAAGTTGTTTAATTAACAAACGATTTGAACACGAACTACTTAATGAGTCAAACACAAGTTTTTTTTATAAGTGTAAGCAAGACTCATGCCAAAATTATGAATATGAGTGCGGAGTGTAAAAAAGCACATGGCTGGATGTGTTTCACAAGATGTGTGCATGTGATGGGCCGTTTAGGCTTCTTGAGGGGCAAGAAAAGAGTATGCTAGCAAGACAAGACCATTGAGGTCTGTGAAAGAGGTGGGCCTCATGGCTCAAAAAAACGTGCTAAAGTTTCACATTAAAGTAAATTGCATACATATTCAAATTAACCATCATGAAATGAAATTTCAACAAAAATGTTAAAAAATAAATGAAATAAAATAACATCTATGAATCAGAATGAAGCCAAGTTAAATCTTATCAATTGATTGTTAAAACTTATAACATACGAAACACTAACAAAATTGAAATGAGTGTGATATGAAGCTAACAATTTTAAAATGCAAGCGTAGAAGAAAAAAATGTATCAAAAAGATAAAGATGATACACAAATTTAGTTGATCGCATGGTTTCGATGAGTCCACGATTTAGGGCATATTAATTTATGAATAACAATGTCATTAGTTATTCACCAGCTGGAGTTTTGCTACTTCCTGGCTACAAGATATCAGGGAGGTAATGCGAGAAAATTATTTAAATTGAAATAGTATTGTGTTTTTGTCGGACAACTTATTGATTTTGAAATTTAATTTAAATATAAGAGGTATATAGTCTAAGTTTTGAAAGTAGCATGTTTTAATTGTTGAAAAATGAGACCAAATGGATCTTCATTTATCCAATAGTTTGCATAATCGCGTCTGATGCGATGAATACTACACATATCCGAAAGGTGAGTGTATATCTCAACGGTAGACCCAATCCTGCAAACTAAGAGATTTATAACATTTGTTTGGCCTGCGAACCTTTTTTATGTGTGACCGACAAGTTCCCTATATTAAATAGGGTTTATTTTACCTGGATTTCAAGTTCCCTATAGAGGCAAACCTTTATAGTTAATTACATCTCAAATGACGGGGGTCACTTAAGAAAACTTTCTATAATGATCAGAGGTACTAATCTTCAAGATCTCAAAGTTAGGTTTTCACGGTAAGACATTGAAAAATAAATGGGAGTGATTCAAGTAGAAACAATTATTTTCAAGAGTCCAAATGAAAGAGAAGGTAGGGGATGTCACGGATCATGAGAAGAAACCTCAATGACTTCCTAAATTATCCTAATGTGTGGCTGAGTTTTAGAGACAATGTTATTTAGGTGTTTAACCTTGTCAATTTTATTATTTGGGACTTACACTTGCATGATAACTGATTATGCAAATAACCCGCAAAGAGATGAGGGTTATCGTAACGAACAACATCCTCAGAACCTAAAGTGAATTAAGACTTACGCTGCACAATATAGTTGTGCAGGAGCCTAAAAAAGGGGATAAGGATTTATGTCGCGCTAGGCGAGCTACCTCGAAGTCCTATGGGTTGTGAATTAGACTAAGGAGAGAGATAATGCTGAAGGACTCTTGTTGCTCGGTCTGAATTCTTCGTCGTCCTGCCCAGAAAGTTGGCTCCAAGCTCCTGTTGTAGCGATGACTCCAGAGTTTAGGTGTTTAAGATTGGTGATTTATGTTTCCCAGTTTCGGTATCAGGGTTGAAGTGTTTTGTTTTGTTTCAATTTTGATTTTGTTTTGTTTCAATTTTGAGTTTTGTTTTGTTTCAATTTTGATTTTGCATGCAGAATAATCAAATTACAGGTAAATAAAAGATACTTGAAAGGTAAAATACAGTAAAATAAAATGATGTAGATAAACTGTAAAAGCATACCAGGGCATCTGCTACTGTTGCGTGATTAATATTGCGAGCATAGTATGATTTGCAATAGATTTAAACAAACTTGCAAGAAAAATAAATAAGGCAAGAAAAATAAATAAGGAGAGAAAACTCAGCATGAAAGTCAGAAAAACGAGTCGTGGAAATTATAAGCAAAATGAACCATTAGCCACATATGAAAGATCAAGACTAGGTGTAAGACATTGCCAGAAGTGAGGGCTCAGAGTTGCACTGTGTGCTTCCTGTTGACCTCACTTTTGGTTGAGGTCTAGAAACTTCTTTAGTAGCCTAGGTCTAGCCATAGGACTTTCCTATTGACTAGTCTTAGAAAACTAGAGAAGGTATTCTCACCATTAGAAACTCAAAACTCTTCTCTTTACTCAACTTGAAGTTCCACATATTGGTTCTAACCTCTAGCACTTAGTAGGTAAGATCATTATGAGGGAACTCAAGGAGAGTTCCTGTAGGACTACTTGGCCTTAGGATTGACCCTGGGTGTTGGTTTGGAGCTAAGGTACACTATACCTTCACCATATCTTCACAATACCCTCACA
>NW_018164576.1:2326476-2326726 GCF_001263595.1 Phalaenopsis equestris
TGAATGCCTTAAACCTCAAATTGACATCCAATTTTTGTTGAAAATCCTTTATAAGGTCATTTGTGACCAAACACAACAATTAATTTGAGCTTAGCCTAAAGCTAGCCCAAGTTTAACCCAAATTTAGCCCTACATGCCTAATTTGGGTCCAAAACCAAAACCCATCAAAACCCATTCAAATTGACCATCAAGTCAACTTCAAAACAATTTTCATCCTTCATGAAAATTGTTCATTATGATGTTTTACACC
>NW_018164576.1:2327548-2328189 GCF_001263595.1 Phalaenopsis equestris
CCTGAGAGCTCCTCTTCTTGACACCTAAACAGTGGGGCTAAGCTCTCAATTGGCCAGCTAAGCTCCCCATTGGCCAATTTCTATAAAATCTACCCCTCACGGCCATGGAGGGGTGTGGTAAAAAATTTTCACTAAGGCCTTTCAAACTCCTCTGAGAGCTTCCTTGAGAGACCCTTAGCACATTCCAATCCACTCCCCCCTCTCAAATCCACCATGGCAAGCCAATTTTGGGCTTGAATTCTTGCCTGAAACCAGGACAAATTTCAATCCCAACCTACACACCATGCTGTGGTCGAATTCATATTTAGGCTTTACACCAAACCAGGGACTCAATATAGCAAAAAAACACCACTTTTTGCTTCGATTTTGAACTTTTGTGAAGAAGATGAACACTCCATGCTTGCTTAGTCATATAGATATGTTCTCCTTCTTAGATGAAGGTGTGGGAATAAACCCCTCTCAATTTGGTTTAGTAAATAGGAGATGTTAGCATTTTAGGGTGGAGATTCTCGGACTAGGGCTACTTTTGGGACGATAACTAGAGGTCATCCGTTTTTCTCGCGTGTATTAAATGAATGGTGGAGATCAAGTCAAATCAGCCTTCGGTACGATACCACGCGCCGCGTGGCAGCCGAATCCAA
>NW_018164576.1:2328273-2328704 GCF_001263595.1 Phalaenopsis equestris
AATGGGAGCGCGCCGCGTGGCTTTTCGACGGATCCGAGGATCCAGTCAGCCCGCGTTTTGAATAGATAAATAGGATATTTAAAAAATTCAGAAAATAGCTATTAAACTTCAAAAATCCATATCTTTGTGTAGAAAACTCAAAAAAATAAAATAAAAATACCCTCTTGCTCAGTGAACAGAGGAGAACCATGTGGAATTATTTTCACATTAATTTGATGCATAAATTATTTTTTTAAAAATGAATTAGGGTTAGGGGTTTTTCAATTCTCCATTCATATTGAATTATCAACTGGACTCTAAATTTTTATATGTTGCAGTCTCTGTCTAAGTGAACAATTTGAGCATTTTTCCAAAGACATAGGAGATCTCTAGACAGAGATCTATATTTTTTAAGTTTTTATGCATTTTCTATTCAAATAATTATAGAAAAT
>NW_018164576.1:2329947-2330543 GCF_001263595.1 Phalaenopsis equestris
ATTAAAATAGGAAGTGGGTAATTTCTGATATTAATTAACTTGTTTGATGATTTGCAATAAAAAATGGGCTTAATTGGTAGAAACCCACTTCACTTTGTCGAATTACAAGATAAAAGAATAATTCTCATAATTATCAAAATTTTGGAAATTTCATCAATTTTTGAGTTTAGAGACATGACTCTGGAAATTAATGATTTCACACCCTTGTTTTATAATCAAAATGATGTTTAAATTATCTTGATAATGATCACTTATAGTTTTAAATCTTTTCAAAATCAGTACACACACTGAATACATTCACTTAGGTCTTAAGGACTTAGTGGTGAAATTAAGTTAAAATCCACTTGTTAAAAGATGATTAGAAAAATCAACATAATCAAACTCTTTTAAAACACCACAAGTCCAATTAGGACTTAAAATTTGACAAGTGTCATTAACAACACTAATTTGTCTCCTAAAGGGTCTTCACCAACATAATTTTTAAATTAAAAGGTAAATGTCATTTACCTTATTCTTGGGATAATCAAGACATCAATGTTCACTGAGCATCAGGATATTCAGGATGAATTATTAAGCAACATAATAAAGTTTAAATG
>NW_018164576.1:2331463-2375761 GCF_001263595.1 Phalaenopsis equestris
CTTAGGATTCCGAGGTTGTCATTCGTCATGACCTAAATCCTCACATCTTCAAGGTTATTTGTGCTGATTGCTTCGCACAAATATAAATCCTAATAAATAAAAAATTGCAGGATGAAACATTTAAATGATTTCTCCTAAATTGAAGCCAAATAATAGGATAGCTTAGGAAGTCACCGAAGTTCTCCTTCGGATCCGTGACATCCTCTAGTGTTCCCTCTTTTGGACTCCAAAACAAAATGTTCTAAATTTGAACTAATCTTCTTTCACACTTCTTAGTCCGATATCTTTGAAATGTCATTACCATTTGAACTCCTTGAAAGTAATTTTCCTTGACTTTTATCGAGAGTTCATAGGTAACTTCAGTTATCTATGATGTAATTAACCATAGGGGCTTGCCCTTATATAAAGCTTTTTCTGAACCCAGCATAATATAAAACCAAACTAATTCTTCATATTAAAAAGGGGAACTTGTCGGTAATTGCAGACCAAACGGACGTCATAACTTTCTTTAGTTTATTTGATCGAGTCTCACCCTCAACTCTTGTGTTTATCCTTCGGGATAGATACAGGATTTGAGGTAAAACGCTCTTTCATCTAAACTATGAAAATTATGGGGTCAGTTTGACTTCATCTTTTTCAAAATTAAAATTTTTAAAACGTCCTTCAGAAGCGGGCAACGGGATTTCAATTCCGATGACCGACAGCTTCTTACGGACAAACCCCGCACAAAAAAAATAGTGTCGACACTTCCCGATCTTGAACAAGAGTTACCAGTCTGATAATCTACGGATGACAGTCCTTAACCTCAATCCAAGTAATTAGCAGTGGACCTTTATAAATTTTCATAGAAAAATTATTTGATTTTCATGCAAAAGTTATTGTTTAAGTCTTTTTATGCAGAGTTCTTTTTAACATGCAAAAAAGATTTTTGTTTTATTTTTTTTGTAAATAGTTTGTAAAGTTGTATAGTCCACAGGCTAGTCACTCTAATCGTGCTAGAACTAATGATAACCTAAGAGGGTCGGTGACAACGATCCCATCAAGAATCGACGAATAGTATCATTGATTCTTTCATTTTCCTTATTGAAGATCATTGAGGTAGAAGATATTATTCTAATAATCTCAGTTTATATCCCTCATTTAAGCACACATAAAGAATGTCGTCATCGCCCTCACCACTTAGATCTTAGACTTATCCTTGTCCAGTGATCCATATGCGGCGTTAACAAATTTCTCCAATTGCCAGAAGGATTTGAGTGTAATATCCAAATTCAAATCTCGGTGCACTGGGTTTCATTGTAGGTTAAGTAATTGCATTGCGGTTAAGTAATTGCAGGAATTTCACTGTTGATTTAATTAAGGAAGCATGAACTACGTCTCGGTGCATCCTCATGTCTAGTGTCTTAATCAGTTTGTGAATGAGGATCAAGTGTCTAGTTTCATTATTTATTCAAAAATTAGGTAGATAGACTCTCACCTAAGTGTGCTCCTAAAATCTAAGAAGGCTGCACTGAGAATTAGGTGGATGGACTCTCACCTAGGGTGTGCTCCTATAATCTAGAAAGTCTACACTGAGAATTAGGTAGATGGACTCTCACCTAGGATGTGCTCCTAAAATCTAAGAAGCCTACACTGAGAATTAAGTAGATGGACTCTCACTTAGGGTGTGCTCCTAAAATCTGGAAAGCCTATACTTTAACTTGTGCTCCAAGTAATTTAAGGTGTTCTACCCTCAATTAAGTGTTTTCCAACTAATCCTCAAATATTTTTAAGTGTTTTCAAAGTAATTAAATCATAAATTCTCATTTTTTGGACTTAACCATTTAACAAAAATAACAAAACAAACGAAAAGAGAAAGCCGACCCACTTCCAAAGTTAACAAAGCCAAGGAACGAAACAGCAAGTGAATCAATCTAAAAAAAATTAAATTATTTCAAAAGGTGTAATTAAATCGACCCCTGAGAAGAGTACTGAAATCTATTCCAAAACAGTGCTTTGATCGGCCCGAATGTTCCACAATTCAGAGTAAAAAAATAAAACTAAAAACTATCAAATATAATAAAAAGATGTAGCCCAAAAGACACGAAACAAAACAAAAAATTACAACTCACAACGACACTTTCAAACAGCTCCAAACCAGTGTTCAAAACAACCATAAAACGATGTCTTTGTGCATGTAAATTCCCCTAAACTTTTGGATGAAATATTTAAAACTTTTTATTTTCATTCTTTTATGGGGTGGTGATATTCAAGTACAACAAAAAAATGACCCATAGAACTGAAGAGGATAAATGTGCTAACTCTAGCAAATTGATAATGAAAATCAGTAATGTCAACCACATCAAAGAAGACTCTTCACATCAGCTTTACTATCACAGGTTATGCTCACTTACAGTTGCCAAACAAAAGTTGAAGTATGAATTCATAAAAAATAACATGTTCACAGATATTGAATCATCCTAACCAGTAAATTGATCAAAAATGAAATGATAGGAAATGATAGTGATAGGAGCTATGAAGCATGAGAAGAAATATCTGTACACCAACCACACAATTGTAAAAAAAAACAGTTGCCTAAACAGAGCAATTCATAACTTGACATTATCTAGACAATATGACATAATCAAATTGAACTAAGCTTCATCCAATGCAAGACACACTTAGTTTTGGAGAAATAATAACAAATAATTTATGGTGTGGAGGCATAATTCTCTCTAACCATGCAATTCGATTTCAGAAGACAACATTAAAATTAGAATATTATCTAACGCAAATGAAATGTTCAGGTATTAAGAACAGAAAAAGACATCATTAAAATTACCTCCAATGCCAAACCAACCCACATGAAATATGCAGAGTAATTGATAAAGCAAAAAATTTGAGAACAGAAGTAGCAGTATACAATAAGGTCAGAAAGTTTCAAGAATTGTTAGAACCAAATACTTCGATATAAGATTTGTGGTGAACTATAAGGAATAATCGAAGTAGAAGGTAAGATCGAGGAGTGCAAACCTGCGCGTGAGAGTATGGCAGGCGATCGACAAAGAGTTTCGAAAGAGGACAAAAGTGTTCTGTCGAGAGCAGGGGGAGGCAAATCAGACGTATATGGGAGAGTTAAGCGGCTTCGTGCAGAGGAGAGGCGAGCGACTTCGGTGCGGACGAGAGGCGAGCGGAGCTTCGATCGAGACAAGAAAAGGCGAGAGGGAGTGGGATCGAGCGGTCTCAATGCCGCGAGGAGGCGAATCAAAAGGATGAGGCAGACAAGGCTTTCGATACAGAGGAGGCGAGCGGAGCTGTTCAGTCGAGCGAGGAAGCAGGCGGGATCGAACGCGAGGAAGCAAAGCAGGAGACGCGGGCCGAGCAGGAGGGAGCCGGAATTGAGAGAGGAAGAGGGAGCTGGGTTCGGTAGCGAGGAAGAGGGGGTCTTCGTCGTAGCAAAGAGTCGAGCATTTCAATTCGCAGAAAGGAAGAGTTTTGTCGAGAGAGGAAGAGGAAGCTGGGTTCGGTAGCGAGGAAGAGGGGGACTTCGTCGTAGCAAAGAGTCGAACATTTCAATTCGCAGAAAGGAAGAGTTTTGTCGAGTGAGGGAGGCGAGCAGGAGCTTCGCACAGGAGAGTGAGGTTGGTATCCAATGAGGCTTCTTCTACGTCCGGAAGAGGAAGAGGCGAAGCAGGGGCCGGGGAAATGAGACGAGGGTTTCGGTTTGTGAAGGAGGGGTACGGGTTCGAGCGTGAGGAGGAAGAGGGAGTCAAATGTCTGCTAGAAGAGTGAGCGCTCGATCTGTATATCCAAATTTTCAATGTGTCTGTTACAGGTGATTCGGCAGAGAATTGATTAATGGAGGAATTGATTACCTTCCATTAACACAACAGCTTAATTAGAAAGTAATAAGGCCTCATTAAATTTAATTAAGAATTTAGATGGGTAATTTGAAATTTGAAATTTTAAATTACAGGTTGGGTTGTCAGCCTGACCCGAGATAATTGGGCTATGCTTAGCCCGAATCGAGCCCAAGTCGAACCTGAGTTGAGCCCGACTTGCGTCCTGCTAAAAAAATGCATCGATTTTCATGTCATTTGTGCGTGTGTGTAACCCTAGCAATATGGGTGTCCTTCCAGGCTAAAATTGACGTTTCGGATTCGCCGACGTAGTCCGTTTCGTCATCCGGGGTCATCCGGACAAGTTTGCCGACGGTCGGACAAAAAACGTGCCAACTTCATACATGGTGTAGCGAGTGCGTTGCTGAGTCACGGAGGGTTAACCTAAGGTCGTATGATCATGTATGAACTCATTTTTGGGCTCTCTACATGTTAGTCCTTAGCCCTTGCAACTAGAAGTTGAGTGCTTGGAAACACTCATGTAAGTTTTTCACAAAAATGAGTCAATAAGTGGTTTGAGGTTTGAAGTTCTACGGGAGGTGGACTCCATTACTAGTCTGCTAAAATGGTCAACAAGGAACTCCTAAGGCTAGATTTTGGGTTCTAGGAGTATGAAACTAAGACCTCACTGAAAATAAGGTCAACAATTTTTACATCAAAAGTTACAATACAGTAAAACAAAAGAAAAATTTACACGCATAGCACACAATTCTGATGTATTTACATATCTCAAACCCAAACTTTCATATTTACATTTATAGCACTTTGGTACTTTGAAACTATGCATGAAAAGATGTATTTCACTTTCCAAAAGTGAAAATATGAAAGTTTAGGGGTGAGATATATAATACAAAAAAATTGTGTGTGATGTACGTAAATGCCCCCAAAACAAAAATCACAGCAGTTATGAAGAACTCAGTAGGGACTAAGACTCCTAGAGAGATAACATGTAATAGATAACTGACCTTTGGAGCACCAATTCCATCTTGTCTAACTTCAATTACATTGCCATGGGAATCAATCCTCCGTTTAATTATGTCATGTTTCTGTGTTACAGTGGAAACAAAGTTCAGCATAGAAAGATTTCTCGAGAGGTGAAACAAATGGAATAGAGGTGACCAGATAACAAAGATAAAAACAACCAATTGAATAAAAACACCTACCACATCGAGGTGTTCTTCTCCACTGATATCCATGGCATCAAGACTGACTATTGAACAAGGAAGTGCAGGGAAAGTGATATCAAACTGCACTTAGTAAACACAAATGAATAGAAATGAATCGAGTAGTAGATGCACAAATAAATAATCATACACAAAGCACCAAAAAAAAAAAATCTAAGAAAAAATCTGCAAGAAATTATGACAAAAGTTTAAGCATCAATTTCTATTTCAAAGTATCCTTTGCATTAGCTTTTGATAGCATCTAGAGTTTTGCTTGTAGTTTTAGTCTTTTTGAATTATCATCAGAAGCTATAAAAATTAGAAAATGCTTCAAACATTCAATTCAATTACCACAATTTTAAAGAACAAATTAGTCTAACAATACTATAATTTATTAAGTACCAACAATGCTCATTAATATTTATAGTTACGAACGAAAGTACTTAATAAATATGAGTTTATATAGTGCAGAGTGCAAACACGGGTATTAATAAGTCAATACAGGCTTTTTGAAGGGGTAATATCGCAAAGAAGTTTAAAACAAACAAGAGACTTGCTTTTTCATCCATTTGACTCACAGTTTCAAGTTGAATAGAACTACCTAAAGATTATTAGCAAGTTTGACGTATGGACTCGGTAAATGGCTCCCTACATTTCCAGTTTTTTGTAACAAATCAGAACGGCATGCAACCACAACCTGTCGCCACCCACTAATCATGTCAGTACGGAACAGCGGTGCCGTTGTCACAGCCTGATAGATGCCTAAATGCTATCAAGCCAGTTGACGAGAAAGGTACCCCTTACAGTGTTTGATTTCAAATCCCATTTGATTGAAGCAAGTCAAATATGGTTAAAACTACTTGAATTTGGTGAATTGTTTAACATTTGTTTCCAGCAAAGATCATGTAAAAGAAGCTCTATTAGATGCCGGATTGTTAAAAACAAATTGGACATTGAAACGGAAGAAAAAAAAAGTTCAAGTTTCAATGTTTCAACTGGGGTTAAACCTTAGTTTTAATAAGATGACGCAATAAAAATTAAAATTATTTTAATTTAATTCAAATGGTTTAAAATATGATATAATAGTAAAATATTTTTACTAATTCAATATATAACATTTGAATTCATGATGCTTGACTCATAAATATTTTGAATGCGGTTTTTAATCGGGTAATGATATTTTAACCATTTTCTATATAAGTCTAAATCTTTTATTTCTAACATTCGGATCAAAATTAAAAGGACAAAATTGATAACTAAAATCAGTTGATTTTTAAAAGACCGGTTCGGTTTGCCTCTTTGCACAACTGATTTTGGTCCTGAACCAAACGAATTAGTGGACCTGAACTGGCAGAACCGGCAGATCCAGTTTATTTTTTAAAACATTAAAAATACATGAATTTCTTTGACAGCATCCCAAATTTTAGGCTCATAATCCAAAGAAACGAAAGGGACATTCATAGATAGTAATCATCTGACAACTATATCTAATATTTACACAAAGAAGGTGGTAACCAAGTCAGACTAAAGTTTCCAGAATGGTTATGGGCAAACTGAACCACCATCCAGAACCAAGCACAGACCACTAGAGGTTAAGAATAACATTTACTACAATCAGATGGGACAAAATCAACACATTGAAAATAAAAAATAATAAAGGTTGACGCATTCCAATTACATTGATCCGAAGCCTTTCTCCTCTAGAAGTATCCACTAGAAGCTTTGTTTCCGTTACCGGGCGAAGATATAATCCTGTTTGAAGCCACGGAAAAAAAAGAAAAAACAGATGACTGTCCACACAAAAGAAATGAAACACCCAGAATAAATAACTCGCAACATAAGATCACTGAGATGGAGTAATAAATACTTTCATTTGAATTTTCCGGTTCACTTATGGTTGCAAGCGCTGAAAAAAAGGAAAAAAAAGCACAGGACTGGAGAATAACAACTTGGTTAGAAGATGTATGTGACATAATTGATTAATGAAGAATTTACATACACACAACATAATTCAGATGTATTTACATATCTAACACCTTAACATTCATAGTTACATGCATACCACTCAATTCTTTAACATCACAATAAAAATACCACCACCGCTGCCTTTTTAAAAGTCAAATACTACTTTTCGTGTGTAGGTTAGAGACACCAAGGTGTTAACCTTTTCATGTGTAAGTTTATGACAACAAGGTGTTACAAGTGTAAAAATCAAATTTTGGGTTTTAGATATGTAAAATTTTAAATACATATGAATTGTGTGGTATGTATGTAAATTTCCCTTGATTAAATGATAGTTGTTCAAATGATGAATGAGTACTTCCTAACTTCTAAAACCAATCACTCATTTGAGTGACAAGGGACAAATTAAAAAACCAGCGGTTGATGCACAAACCTTGTTTCTTATGTCTATTTTGAAATGAGCTGATGTTGAGAAATGCTATGGAAGATTAAAGAAATCATAATCTGCAATTGCTAGTTGTTTGTTGCCCATTCAAAAGCCAACATTTCAAAGAAAAAAATATACTCCTTTTCACATTTAGTCCAACAATTTTATTATAGACCAACCCAGAAAAAATAGATCTAATCCTCATACACTACACATTTCCAGGATTAAAAAAAAGCACCCCAACTATTTAAATGAAGCGTTAAGAACCATCATTGACACTTAGAAATAAACTTTCTATAACCTATAAGCTGCCCTTTAATAATTTCAGAATGTAAATGAAAAGAAACTTACACCTTCCTTGCGATAAAAAACAAAAATTAGGGAATAGGCCACATTTTCTTTGCTTTTTGAAATAAACACAATTTATAAAGGCAGCAAAATTGAGTTATCTTCAAAGCAAATCTAATGCTATGAATGACTTTTACCATATGCAAAGATTAATTGGTTATTGCAAAATAAACGCGAACAACTCTATTATATTTTTTTTTCACCAGCCATATGAGAAGTTATCCACCCAAAATTTCAGTGAGAAATTGCTTTTTGACGTTTACCTTAAAACAACTACCATAAAGTGCTTTTTAAAAGTAGACTGTCAAAGAAACAAATTTGAAATACTACCATTTATTTTATAATAAATGTTGTGCTCAATAATTATGTTATAAAAAAAAGGAAAAAGCAATGTATTTCAAAACTTCGAATGACAAAGCAGCTCTGCAAAAAAATTTTGCCAGATAAAAATATATGATTTATCTTTCAAACAGCATATATACCACATGTGCAACCAAACAGCTCTAGCTAATATCTTGGCAACAATTCCTTAAAGCTACTTTCCTACGTCTACTTCCCAACCAAGTAAACAAACATGAGCAACCAAACATAATGAGACCTTATTTTATTTAGCATTTCAATTATATCCAACCAAACAACCCTCCAACAAATAAATCTACATCTAGTATTCTTAAATCGCATTATGGAGACTAGATTAACAGTTCTTTGTGGTAAATGGCCCTTCGACAGTAACTTTTTTATTTTTTGCCAATTTTGAATCATTTTAGCCAATATTTTCTATGAATTTAAGGGACAAAAAAAATGCTAAAATTTGTAATGTTGTCATATAAGGTATTAATTAATAGTACACTAATATGCTTTCCTTCAATTGAAAACTTGAGACAATAAATAGTTGGCATTGTTGATTATTTCAAAAAAACTAATTGAGTAACAATATCATAAGCACATATATTATCAAATAAAATAACATGATGACCTCATTTGCTCAAAAGATTACACCTCATTTACTACAGCACGATAACCAAACAACAGAAATACAACCATATTGTTGAACCAATATCCATATAAAACTATAAAAAGAATTATGCACAACCATGAAAGATTTTGTAAGTATTCCGAATCGAACAATATGCTTTTTCATGCCAATAAAATTTATTCTAGGCTTTCAAGCCAATCAAATACACAACACCGAATAACACCAAACATGGGTTAACAAAATTTATGAAAAAATAATCCATTCATGAAACAATGCTAAAGCGCAAAGTTCAAGTTTGGTTAGTGTTGTTTAGCAACATTAGTCATAGCTCTGCAAATATAATCAAAAGTACATATTACGGTACATTGGGGTAACTTTTCTATGGTTTAAGATAGAGATAGTTAAATATATAATGGCACATTACCAATTTCTTCTCACTTCCACTATTCGATTCCAAATCAAAAGTATTCTAGTGATGTATGCTAACAAGGATAGGTTTGAATAGTCAAAATTCATAAAAGAACAAGGAGCTGTTGGTTAAAATACTTAGAAAGAGCAAAGCAATTTCCTTTTATCTCTACAAACAATCAACTTAAGAAAAAGGAATTCCTATGCAGGGTCTAGGAAGTGTTGATGTATGCAACTTTACTTCTATATTATGAAGATGACATTGTGTTACCCCCATAGGTCCAAGAGAGACCGATCGAATGCCATTCCACCTGATCACCAAACCAACAGGCGGGCCGATCCTATTCGCGTGAAGAGGCGGGATGGCATGTTACTGTTGGAGAAGAAGACAGGAAGAGGGTGGGGTCCACGAGAGGCTTAATTACATACTCAAGAAGGAGAAATTGAAACAGATTTGGAGGGAAAGTGGAAAAGGAAAATTTTCAAAGGCTGTGGGACGATTATTTAAGGGGAGTAACCAAGGGGGGTTTGTTTTTCTTTATGAATTATGTTGTTGGCTAAGGTGTTTTCTTTTTTTGGTGGTATTCCTAGCGACGTCTAGCGTGTGGGAGAGTCGATCTACCTCTCGAAAATTAGATCATATTTTGTATCTTGCTTGTTTGCAATTGTTTTTCATAAAAGTTGCCCTTATTTGACTTGTTTCCATCTATCTATCATCGTTTCACTGTTGTTTCTTGCTGATTTTGAGTCTAGAGCATATCAAATTGGTATCAGAGCATAGATATTGGTGGGATGGTAGCAAAGCAAGTGAATGTGCCAGAAGGAGAGATAGGGCAAATCAGATCAGTAATGGAAGAGAAGTTCGCCACCATGGATGACAAGTTTTCTTCCATTAAAAGTTGAATGGAGCATGGATTTGAGAGCACAGGAGAAATGCAGAAGATGATGAAATAACTCATGGATGTGCAGTCTAATGTCGTGCTGACCACTCCAGTTGCAAACCCTAACCAATGATTGATCAGAGAATCTTTGCTCAAGTCAAAAAGGAAGGGAAACAAGCCAGAAGACAACGAATAATACATCATATACCTACCAGAGCGTCACCCTAAGACTCTGTAAGGAGGAGTGGAGACTTCCAATGGAGGGGGATGGGCCGGAAATTGGAGTAGGGATGGTGAACGGGGCGTGAAAGAGCTCGATGAAGGAAGGAGAGAATCGGGAGTGGGATATGTCTATGATCAAAGGAGGGAGTTTCACCCTAGATATATTAGGGGAAATACCAGAAGAAGAGAAAGTTGGAGTGGAGAAGCAGGGTCATAAAACTGAATGGGTGGGTGTATTGGGTGGAACGGTACTTTGCAATTAATGGGTTAGCAAAGGAAGAGAAGCTCATGGCAACGGGATTATGCTGGGAGGCGAAGGCTTTGGAATGGTTTCAGTGAATGGAGGCAAGGTATTTGATGCACTCATGGGAGGAGTTAATGACTTGTTGGAGCATTTCCGAGCCATTCAGAAAGGAAACCTACATGAGCAATTCTATGTTTTGACTCAAGAGGGGACGGTTACAAAATATCGGGAGAAGTTTGAGCTCTTGTCAGGGAGGTTGAGATAGATTTATGTAGCAAGACTGTAAGGAAACTTCATGAAAGGCCTAAAGCTCGACATATGAGCAACCATCTGCCCCTTGAAACCGTGAAGATTAAGGGAAATAATGGAGTTCGCCCAGATGATGGAAGATAAGAAATATGTGAAAAAGAACAGCAAAAGCAGCAACACAGGAGAATTCTACAAGAGCAAATTGACAGTCACGACATCGAGGATCTAGACAGTGTCATTTCCGAAAGAGAAGCCGGAAGAGAAGAATATAGGAACCCGTCCCAGAGGTAATTTCAAGCGTCTCGCATATGAAAAAAATGCAGGGTAAAAGAGCAAAAGGATTGTGTTACTTTTGTAATAAGAAATATGTCCCAGGATACCGTTACACAGAGCACGTCCTTCATATTCTTTTAGTTCAGGAGGAGGATACAAAGAGCGAGAAATCAAATGAGGAGGCGATGGAGGACGAGCATTTGCATTTGGATGTGGCGGAGGTGTCTCTCAATTCGGTGGTGAGATTTACTTCAAATCACACCATGAAGAATAGGAGGTAGATCGGGGAACAGGCGAATGTTGTATTGGTGGGCTCCACAGGCCTGTGGGGAACAAGTGAGTTGATCCTGTTCGTGTGAAGAGGCGAGGCGGCATGTTGCCACAAGAGAAGAAAGTAGGGAGAAGGTGGGCTCCACGAGAGGCTTAATTACTTACTCAAGGAGGAGAAATTAAAATAGGTTTGGAGGGAAATTGGAAAAAGAAAGTTTAAAGTTTTCAAAAGTTCTGGGAGGATTCTTTAAGGGAGGTAACCTAGGGTGGGTTTGTTTTTCTTTACGCATTATTTTGTTGGCCGCGGTGTTTTCTTCTTTTGGCGGTATTCAGAACGACGACAAGGGTATGGTTGTAAAGTAGATCAACCTTTTTAACTTACTTGATTGCATTTATTTTTCCTAAGAACAACCCTTATTTGACTTGTTTCCATCTATCATTGTTTCGCTGTTGTTGCTTGTTGGTTTTGACTCCGGAGTGTATCACATTGCCAGGGCATAGGCAAGTTAAATATCAACCCTAGGGTTGCTCTCTACTCCACTCTAAAAGAAGGTTCTAAAATACAACTTTAGCTTCAATTTCAGTCCTATCACAAAAGTTTAAAATTCAACGATTTTAACTTTCAATTTTGTTTATAGTTCCCACTGTACTTTTATTGAAGCAATTAAAAATAGTTAAATTATATATTGAAATAATAAATTATGATATTTCATGTTTTACAATTATATCTCAATAACAAATGAAAAGTTTTCTCATATTCCGTGATCATTTAAATAAAAGAAACATCTATAGCAAATAAGAATAAAAATAAAAATAAAAATGGTATTCATATGGGGTTAAAAACTGTGCTCAAAGTATAATATAGGAATCAATTTGTTTTCATCAGTCGGTCCTGTAAGTAAACAAGATGATTGTATTGATCTGTGGGTGGACCTACACAACAAAAGCTACACCTATTAATAGAGCTTCATTTGATTCCAGGTGGCCACTTTCCTATGATATAAAAGAAAAAAAAAAATTCCCATTTTCTCGTGGAGTGTATGTATGGTAATGCAAAGAACCCAACAAATCATAGTATTATAGTCATGCTTGGAATCCATCCTTATCTATATCGAGCCAAAGGAAAAAAAAGTGCCAACTTTTAGTTCATACCACATTGAAATAATCCAAAACTTACACTTCTGATCAATATCAAACGGTAGTTAAAATCATTCTATATATATAAAAAAAAAACTCATAATACATTAAAAAAGGGATCAAACATTTAAAAAATATCACCAGAAATAATTTTTTTAACATGCAAAGTTTGACCAAAGATAAATATTTGAGCAACAGTTCAGAATAAATAACGTTTAAGGCCATAAAAATAAAACTCAAACATAAAACAAGACTGTTGTCTTTGACAAACTCCACATAAAGGTTTAAGTACCAAAAGTGGGTAAAGAAGAGATGAAAATGGCATTAAGGTCTCCTTTTTTACCAAAATGATGCATGAAAAAAAAGGAAAACTGAGAGAAACTTTGCAGCACTTGCTTAAAAAAGAAAAGTGCTGCTATTCTTTGATTCTTTATTTAAATTGTGCATGCAATTTTAATTAAACGATTGCGCAAATTTGGAGTTCTTCCCAAACCAATGCCCAGCAATAGAGCCTAAGGTCTAATTTTTATAATAGCAACCACAACATTTTTGGACAATCCAAACATTATCATAATGAAAAATACAACCCATTTCCATCATCACAATTAACCATTTTACTCCTAAGAAAATAGCAAAACGTCAGATAAGCACAACAAATAAACATAAGAATGATAAATTAATAATATTAATTAAAACAAAAATAAATAAATATTTGAGAAAAATAAATAACTAGATGCCTAACACTACATCAATTCACCAGGACAAGAATAACTCTATGTGCATTGAAGCATGTAGCCATGATGCTTATGCCCCAAATTAAGAAAGCATAAATCATGCTCAGGCAAAAAAAAATTGTGAGATTTGAGGCGCTTATTGGGCTCCTCATGGTGGCTTGTGTCTTAAAGCAGGCACCTCAAATGCATAATTGAACCATGGAAAAAGGAATTGAATTTCAGCTATGTGATTGAGCAAGTAAAATTCAACCCAGGCAAAATCCATCACAAAAAGCGGAGAAGAGAAGGAGATATATCTCAATGTAGAAATGATAAATGGAAAATATACCCCAAAAAAGAAAAACATCATCATCAATTAAATCGGCGAAAGGTTCTCATCACAAATCCTCAAGGACATTGACAACATCTCTATAAAGGTATCACTGGAAATTCAGATTTCTTCATGTACAGGGATTAATCAATCTAAATTAACCCTCTTATCTTGCAAAACTAATTTGAGGAAAGTTTTGTTTCTTTTTTTCACTTTAGCTTGTGGTTGGAGTATGTTGGTCTTATTGGATGGAATTAAGTCAGGTTAAATCAATCAAGTTAAATTTTGGAAGAAAAGGTGCCGTAGGAGTAAGATGAATTTGTTTGCTTCAATTTTTGAATTTGAGTATTGAAATTCAAGTTTTATTTACAAATTGAATTAAAATTTAACTTTCAAATTCAAACAAACAATAACAACTGAGATTTTGGCTGAAGAACAATACAAAGTAATGTAGAAGGCATTGTAAAGGATGTTTTTTTGTATGTGGAGAACACTATGCATGATATGGATAAAATGGTTGCGTGAGAGTGAAGTGGAAAAACATTATAATTGAAAACAGTTCTCAAATTTTATTTAAAATATAAATTCAAATTCAAGCCAAAAAACAAGATATTATTTACTAATTATTTGAATTTTGATTTCAAATTTTAAGGTTTTTATTTCAATTTTGAATATTTTTGCTCAAATTTGTAATTTCTTTCATTTTTTTTCTCTCATGTTTCTTTTCCAAGAGATTTACTAAAACTAACCTAATCAAGTGGGAGAAATAGATAGTGGCTATTAGAGACAAACTAAGAAGGCTTTCGATGCAATATATTAAAAAAAATTCAAAAATATAAAATAACTTACAAATAAAATAAATTAAATTACATTAAAACCCTATAGGCACACAATTCTACAATATATATTGAATTTGTAGCCAAAAAAGGCTTTGTAGAAGCTTCAAACAATTATTGCGGAGGTCATATCGAGAGTGAGATCAAAGAGAGTGAGGAAAAGAAAATAAGTTGATGGCATGATTTCCTAAGCAATCAAAATCAAAATCATACCTTAGTTTCCTTAAAAATAATTTTTTTAGATTAACTTCACCTCTTATACCAATTGACAGAGAGCGGGAATGCAAAAAGTAGGTATGTCATGTAGATATTATCATCCATAGTGAAAATAATTGAAAGGATGGAAGAGCTGAATTGTATAACAATTATGCAATAACAAATCAAAGCACCTTCATACAAAGAAGTGTCTCATTTTCTTTACCATGACAAAATGATCTCTTTAGTAATTGTTTATACAAGAAAAACATACCAAGCATTCAAAAAAATCTTGCAGCAGAACGTTTTCAGAATTTCAAACATACCAAACATTCAGAAATATTGTGCAAAATGATGTTTACAGATTTAACTCCAATCCGTTTTCTATTAAACAATGGGCATGGAAATTTCTTCAAACATAAAACTACGAGTTAGGTAGCAACAACTGCCTCAATATTCAATGTGACTTTCAGCTAGGATTGCTTCTATATACAAAAGCTAACACGCCGCTCCAATCCAATACAAACAGGAAAAAGCTCGTATTGACCGCACGAAGTATCCAAAGAAATAAACTTTAGGACACGTACAATAACATCCAACTACAACCGAACCCTAAGCAAAACCCAATCCATCAAATAATGATTCTTAGAAAATTTGAAGAAGGAAGTATCCTCGCATAACAAGCTCCAAATGAATAAAAAATTTTCATCCAATCGTCATGAACATGAATAAAGAGCGTGGACATACTTAGCTCGGAGATGAACAGGAGAAACATGACGATGGACGAAACGATGGTTATTACGCCTCCGGAGAGAGTCCTGCTGTAAAAGTCCTCGTTGATCTTAGGGTACGCATCCAGTTTCTTCAATTTGCCAAAAAAACCCTCCATTGAGGAAGACACGGAGCAACAAAATTGGAGATCGAAATTTTACTCTAAAGGGGATTGAAACGAGAATCGTAATTATGAGTAGAGAAGATATCAAAAGAAAATTAAATTCAGGGGAGAAGAAGGAGGAGCGAAGGGAAGGCGATCTCTTCCCGCTGAGAAGAGAGGAAGGAACAACAAAAAAATTTCTGCAACTTCGGCTCCGCCTTTCTCTCTCTAAAGTTGAGCCGACAAGCGTTTTATTCAAGTATTGATTGGGTCAGCACAGTTAACCATCAGTCCGGTCCAACTCCAAACGAGGAATATCATATTTTAATTTAATTTCAAGCTGAAAATAATTTGAATTTTAGTTTGTATTTTAAATATATTTTTTATTGTAATATTATCAAATTGAATTTAAGCATGCAAATATATGAATTCCTTAATAAAATCAAAATCAAATGATTTCGATATCACTATAAAGTACTATTATTTTGATCATAATCAAAAGTATCAATATCGGATGTCAGAAAATTGTGACGATAGAGAGATTATTTAATGAGTTTGCATTACATGAAGATTTAATGCACACAAGGAGAGTAGAGAAATAACATGAGAAGACGTCAAAACTTTTTATTCGGAAAAATCCTGTAGAGGAAAAAAGTAAGAGAGTCCAGCTCAGTTAAAATAATTCACTATATAATTATGAGTGCATAAGTCTGTCCTCCTTCTAAATCAGGGAAGTTAAATTTACAAATATATAATAGAAATCTTATTTTAATAGTAGTAATTGAGCTGCAAAAAATGTAGTTTTTGTCAATAATAACGATAATAGGTCGCAGTAGCAGTACTTAAGTGCTAAGAAAAAAGTGATTTGCGACAGATGCTATAGTCAGTAGTTATAATAATGTCAATTTGTGATAAAGGTCATAGTTAGAACTACAAGAGCAGTTTGTCACATGGGCCTTACTTGTCAGTTGCGATAACGGTTAGTCGTATAGATTGTAGTGGGAAGCTTTAGCGGCGGTTAGCCAAATATATCGTAGTCAGTCGCATAAGGCGTAGTTTGTATTTGTTACACCAATTAGCTGCATAAGTTGTAGTTGAAAATTACAGTGACAGTTAGTCATATAGATTGTAGTTTATCACACAAGTCATAGTTAGCAGGGTGTTTTAGTGGTAACTTGTCATATGAGGTTATAGTTAGTGCTACACTCATTTGTGGTTGCAACATTTTTCCTAGGTTTATTAATTTAAGTCAAAGACATCACCTATACGATCATATAAAAAAACTCTAGAAAATTAATGTATTTTGAATATGGCGGTCACAAGCATATATGGATTTACAAACCTACTTCATAAACTTACTTATCTTCTGCATTTAATTTGTATTAATATATAATACTAAATTACATATGTAAAAACAAAGATTTTGCATTTTAATCCTAAATCGGTCCTTCAAACTAAAACCCCAAACACCCGAATACATTTCCGCTCGCAAAACCTAGATCGATCCACTTGCGGGAAGAAAGCCATGAGTTTAGCACTCATCCAAGGCTACTCCTCCGCCGAAGAAGAGCAAGAGGACAGACTCTCCTCTGGCACTCGGTCTTCTAACGAAGATGACGTAGACGATGAGCTCCAAGCCTCCAGGGGAAATCCCTCCACCACTGATAAAAACTCTTATTATTTTGATCTACAGAAACCTTCCTCAAATTCCACACTTCCCTCCGCCTTTGCTGCCTTCGCCGAGGTCTACTTCTTTCTCGTTCACTCGTTATATTACGCGCTATCTTGCTTGATTCAGGCGTGGACTCTTGATTCTCTTGCCGATAGGTTTTGGGGCCGCCGGAGTTTCTGAACAGCAGCGTCGTGGAAGGAGATAAAGGAGATGGAGAGAAAGATGGCGGCAGGAGGGGGAAGGGATCGGGGAGGAGAGAGAAGAGGGAGCTTCCTCCTGGTAGACTCTGGCAAATAATTTTTTTTTTTTTACTTATGAATTTGATGTCAAATTATGTTCGTGATTGTGATTTGATTGTTTCTTTCTTCCAACAAAAATGCGTTCTTGATGAATAGACTGCGATGTAGTGTTGGTTTTAGCTGTTTATTTGATGGATATGCGACGATCTGGCTCAAGAGTTTGAAGATTTCTAGATTGGAACATAAGGTCAGAAAAAATTTAATTTTTTTTATACCGGCAGTAATCAGCAAAGAAAAATAAAAAACAATCATTTAACAACTTCCATTTTATACGAGGAGCCACAAAATCACCAAATTCATGCCAAATCAAATATAAAATAAATATAATATAATTACTGCTATATCGTATTGCTTCATTTACAATCTACTGATTTTCTTTTTCAATCGCTTATTTATTGAATTTCTGTCTTGAAAATGTTAATGTTTGTTAATAATAATAGCAAGGTTTTGAAAACCATATAAGTCATCAAACCAGAATAATTAAAATTTCAAGGTTCATTGGTACAACCAGGGTTGATCTGAGGGTTGAAATGAATGACATAATAAATAAAAATATTTATTAAATATGATCTAAATGGTAAAATAAAGATGTAATAATGGAAAATATATTAAAAAAAAAAGATGAAACTAATAGCAATTAAGAATCCCATCAACTAGGAACTGAAGGTTGTAAAATTCTGCATCACGAGCCTACTAGGGAGCATCACTCATATGCCGCGATGTGATGCCCTTATGTCGCTTGGGATCGCACATAATTGGTCACGTTGAACTGATCGATGGCTTAAACGGTTCGCCGGTCTACAGATCGAATATGTGGTTTGACTGGTTCTGGGCGGTTCATAGCCAGAAATGATTTTTTATACGATTCGAACTGGACTTGCCATTGGTTCGCGATTGAACAGGTTGATTCGATCCGGTTTAATTTCTATAATTGTATGCTATAAAAAACTCAATGGGTGCATCATATATTTGAGATACATTAACTACTAAAATTTGGAAGATGACATGTATGTTTATTATTGCAGGCAATTAACATAAATTTATTTAGAAAATCATGTTATGCAAAGATGATCATGTGTGAAAGCTTGAGCAATTTTTGTGTAGTAATAATATTAATATAGAAATACATCTTATTTTATCTTATTTTATCAATCTCATTTTAATATAGTACATTCTTTGTAGGAGCACCATTTACATTTTACCATTTGAGATATTTCAAGATCATGATCTATTTTTATTTTATGTACGGGTGCAATAGTGTCCCTTGGTGATACCATAAGGTTTAGCTCTATAATTCAGCATGCATATGCAAATATTTATATACAAGTTATTTAACTTGCATATTTAACATTATTCCATATAACAAATATTATTTGACATAAAATAAATAACGGAAGTATTATAGGAAATATGCCATTTATTTCAACATGATCAATGTTTTCCATTAAAGAGATAAATTTTGAATATATCATTGCAATAACTGATTGAATGAATATCAATAACAATTTCTGCGTTTGATTTAGAAGAAATAGCATTATTGTCATAAATTAGTAGTATGAATACACACATTGGGATACTTTCTCAACTTATAACAAAATCATATAGCTTCAACCCATAATTATTTGACTTAATGTTTAGATCATTATTTACTTAAGTCTAATATGAATGCTATAAATTTATATAGGATATTATGATCCATGAGCAACATAATTCTCAATTTTTAGTGAACTCAAACTAATTCTTAAAGATCTCCATATAGACACACACGCACAAATAGTTTGTTATATATTATATATTTCAATTATAACAAAATTTTTAATAATTAAGCAAGGAAGAAAATCTAGAGTTTTTTCTCATTTTGAATGCGTGATATAAAGAATTTCCTAGTTATGCATCCATTTTTAAATCTATCTCTTATAACATCTGTATAATAAAATTAGTTTTCTTACTTCTTAACCTTAGACTGTTTAGCATTTAAGAAATCTAGTATTTGTTGACAATAAAAGTCCTTAAACATGTCCATTGGAAAATCTATAACTTAAATATTTTGGTAATAACACTGGCTATCAAGTTTTACAACTTAACATTAGGTTGCATGTAAATTAAATCTAAATTATGTTCTTAAACGTTTAATATTTTTTTTTTAAATCTCCTCTTGAAACCTTAACATGAATTTTTTTCAAATAAATTTATTTTCTAGGAGAACAAGGGAAAAAAATCTAGGTTTGGTTTAGATTGTCCCTAACCAGTACAAAGAAGAAGGGTTCTCTTCCTTTAAATTTCAACCATTGCCATAAGGACCATGTTTGGTGCTGTCACGCAAAGAAGTCAGCCTTCCTCACTTGGCCTTCCCTTCTCTCTCGTAGTCTTACTTTATCACCTTCACCTGCCCACTTGCTACAAGGCACTCGATTTTATCAGTCAATCTATCTCTTTGACTCTTTGTTTGCGTTTAGAATATACTAATACTGGTTCGAATTAGTTATTTTTTTTAAATGAACTTTTACGTTATATTCTAGTTAGATCAATCTTCTATTGAGTAGCACAAACCGATCTTCTATAATGAAAAAGATGCAACTTTTACTACATTAAAGTATTGATAGGATTAGCCAATAGATGTTCATCCAACCAATCATGTTTGTTTTAAGCTTTGATATATGGATCCAGTTTTAATTTGGATAAGGGTTTGCGTTGAACAAAAGCCACATTGCCCGAAAATACCATTACATATTATTTTAGTTCAATTGCAACCACCAGACCCAATCCAATTCGAAAATCAGATTTTGTTATGCAAATACGAATACTTTATGATGCAAACATGAAAAATTTATGATGCAAATATGAAAAGTCTATTCACTTGAAACTTTAATCTTGTGTGTGGATGTTATTTTAGTACTGGTTTTCATGCATTAGGTTATATTTTTCTAATTTGTTTTGTTATCTAACATGCCCACAATGATGGTTCCTATAAAAACAAGATGCTTTCTCGTTTGTTTTTTTTGAACTAGTTGAATTTGATTCTTGCTGCAAGTTATTTTGATTAAGTTCTCCTCAAATTCTCATGATCAGCACTTCCAGTTCCTTGTTTTTTCTGCCGGTTTTTGTTTCAAGGAATGCTAATCACTATAACTGCCTTGTTTTTCATACTGATTACTGTTGCTGCCTATATCCTTATTCCTCCTGCAACAAACCACTAAAAATGCCAAAACTTCAGGCCGTGTGGTATCACTTTATTTTCTGTTTTTTTTTTGTGTTTACCTTTAGTTTTCAAAACATGTGGTTAGTATAATTTGTTGATGTTTCTATTTTTTTATTTTTAAAATTACTTAAAACAACTAAAAGATATTTTGAGTACCTTTAAAAATAGTTACCACTACCAAACATGTTTTAATTCAAAATAAAATATAAACAAAACAAAATGAGAACAGAAAGCAAAAGTGATCTTAAATGGGGCCTTAGTTTCTACATTGTTTTTTATCCGTTGATTTGGAGTTGGTTTTGCTATATTCTTATTTAACAAAAATTTTTAATTTATTTCTTAAGAGCAATTTGACAATGTATCAATGAATTATGTGATACGAACCAAAACCAAAAACGACGAACAAATCACAATAGAGACATGGGAAAACTCAAATTAGGGTTAATTTTACTAATTTCAAAGCAAATAAATAATATGCAAGGGTTGATCTATTAGGCTTGAGGTAGATTTTTTCTCCACAAACCCTAGACACAGCAAAGAACGAAAGATAAAAAGCAAATTGTCGCTAATCTGAACATAAAAATCAAACCCTAAGTTATTAGACTTAATAAAAAAAACACAACCCCAGAGTTATTGCCTATAATTCCCCCCCCCCCCCCCCAAAAAAAAAAAAACTACATCATTCAAACATTTCCCCCCAATTTTTCCCTTAATTCCTTCTCATCACGTGCGTGATTAGAGGTTTCGAGGGCCTCACCTAAGGGTTGCAACTCTCCTAGGTGTAATAGGGACCCCTTCCTGCTCGTTTGACCAAATTAGCATTGGCTAGGAAGGGTTGGTCCAGACCTATCCTTCCTGTATCGGCATAACTTGCGTGGATGTAACAATTTTGTCCTCCCAAAGAAACACATTGTCCTCAAGGTGGAACGATGAAAATTGTTTTTATATCACTTTATAATGCTCTCATGTTTGCTTCATAATATAATGGATCTTTCCACTTAATCAGTTCCTTCTTTGCTCCAGCCACTCCTCGACGCATCCCTTCGAACTCTAGAGGTTCTAGAACCATCTCCTTGCCCACTGTCAATGTCGATGGTAGTGAAGAGGGTCTGTGATCTCTAATAGCACGCCTTAGTTGTGACACATGAAAGACTGGATACAAAGATGATGATAGTGATAGCCTCAGCCAGCATGCCATTGCTCCAATGCGTGTCATAATCTCATAAGATTCAAAGTATCGTGGAGAAATGTTCTCACTCCTCCTTGCCAAAGACATATGTCGGCAAGGTTTCAGCTTCAAGTAAACCATGTTCTCTAGTTTAAATTATATCCCCCTCCTATGTTCGTCAGTCTTCCTTTTCATGATCTATTGGGCCCTCAGTAATTGTCCCTTAAACTCTGCTAATATCTTATCCGTCTTTTTAAGTACTGCTTTACATTGGATATTAGAGTAGTGCTTTGCGCATGGTATATCAGGTGGGGTGAATCCCACCCATACAAAACCCTAAAAGGGGTGGTCTATGTCGTAGTATGGTACGAAGTGTTGTCCAAATACTCAACCTCAACAATCTACTTTGCCCAAAGCTTTGGCATAGGCATGCCTCCATACTTTTGTTGATCACCTTCGTCTGGTCATCTGTCTAGGGGTGATATATTGTGCTCCTCTTTTAGACTGTCCCTTGTAATCTGAACAATTGCTTCTAAAAATGATTGAGGAACACGTTGTCCTTGAATGATACAATAGATTATGGAACACCATGCAACGAGCTACGGCTTGTTGAACATCGTGGCGACTGAGACCAGTGCAAGGGTCTCTTAATGAAATGAAGCATGCATACTTGCTTAGACGATCCACTACAATCAATATCACCCTAAATCCTTTCTGATCGTATCAATCTATTTATAAAATTCATCAATGTATCCTCCCAAACCTTCTCATGTAAAGCTAGGGGCCGAGTAACCCTCCAGGCATCACAGTAGAATACTTGTGTCGTTGGCACACGTCACTTTCTGCCACCATGTCTTCTACATCTTTATGCATCCACACCCAATATAACTCTATTGATGGTTGATTGTATGTCTTTTGTCTTTTGTTCCTACAACAATTTGGGGATGTATCTCTATGCCCTCAGTAAGACAAATCGTTCATGGTAGAGTAGTTGTTGCCTCTTAATGCATATACTGGATGATTGTTCGGATCCTATAGCAACTGTTCTGATCTTTCTCAGCCCTTCATCATGCTCGCTCTCTTGCCTCAGGGCTTCCCAATCTAGAACCAGAAGTACTGATAAAGTTGTCAGTTTGGGCTCTTCCACCTTCCTCAATAGTGCATACCCAACTTAATTCTCTAATCCTGGGCGGTACTTGATCTCAAAATCATATTCAATTAACTTGGATAGCCACTTCCGATGCTCCTTAGTCACTATCCTCTACTCCAACAATTACTCCATGCTTCTTTGATTTGTTATGACAATAAAGTGTTTCTCTAACGGATAGGGACACCACTTTTGAATGATCAAGACGATAGCCATCAATTCTCGCTCGTACACAAAACTTGAGCCTCTCCCTAGTCGTGAGCAACTGGCTAAAATAGGCAATAGGTCTTTCGTCATGCATGAACACCACCCCCAAAACATGCGCCGACACATCCATCTCAACCACAAATGACCTACTAAAGTCTGGAAGTGCTAATATTGGAATGTTGTTCATGACACTTTTCAACTATTTGAAGGCCTGTATTGCTGATCTGAAATTGTCCTTCTTCAGCTGCCCTGTCAGTGGTCATACTATCGTGTCTTACCCTCTCACGAATTTTCGATACTGCTCGATGAGGCCTAAGGACCCTCTCAACTCCTTCAAGCTCATTAGCAAAGGCCAATCCAACATAGCTTTGATCTTGGGCTGATCTGTTGCTATCCCTGTCTCAATCACCACATGCGCTAGTTACTCCACCCGTGGCTGCACATTTGAACATTTCTTCAAGTTGGCGTAAACTGATGCTCTCTCAACGTCTCTAATGTTTTACTCAGATGCCCTATATGCTATGCCTCTATATATATGACTATAGATCGAGATTTTATCAAAAAAAAAAATACTAGGACGAACTTCTTGAGGTAAGACTGAAAAATCCTATTCATGAGAGATTGAAATGTGGTAGGAGCATTGGTAAGGTTGAACGATATTACCAAAAACTTGTAATGTTCTTTATGAGTTCTAAACATTGTCTTGTGCACCTCAACTTGAGTCATCTTGATCTGTTGGTATCCCGATTTCATATCGAATTTCAAGAAAATGAGTACGTCATAATGTTCATTTAACAACTCATTAATCGATGTAATATGAATTTGTCCAATTCAATTTCTTTGTTTAAAGTCCCGCAGTCCACACAAAATCTCTAGTTACCATCAATTTTCTTCACCAATAAAACTTGACTGGAAAATGTGCTCACATCGGGCCCTGATAATCTCTACTTTAAGCTTCTCTTGGATCAACTTCTCTATCTCACTCTATTGAATCTGAGGATATTGGTATGGTCTGACACTAATAGGAGGAATTCCTTCAATGTAATGGCATGCTCTTGCTCCCTCGGAGACGGCAGCTTGCTAGGTGGCTGAAAAATGTCGGAAAATTGTTGTAAAAGTTGTTGAACACACTCTAGAACTCCACTGTCTCTGGTGCTTGGGTCTCCTATAGCTCCACCAAATAACCCCACTTTGCTCCCTGTATCGTCTTGGCAATGGTTTTGAGGGACAATGGTTCTGCATAGATCTTCTTTTAGCACCACTTTCCTCTCCACTCGAATCTCCGTAGTCCAATTCACCTTCGTCTCCCCAATTGTCTGTAGCCACTTCATTCTCAGAATAACATCAGTGTTTCCAAAGTCGAAGGGATCAAAGTCATCCACCACCTATAGGTCTTGTATTGTCAACAATAATCGCCTACAAATTTCTCGAATTTTCTCCACCTTTCCTGTCCTCATCATGACCCCAAAGCTTTTCGTATCTATCGACTTCAACTCTAGTTGGTCCACGACCCGATTCAAAATGAAATTGTGAGTTGTCATTCTATCCACCAACACCACTATTGGCTGCTCGCCTATTTGTCCCCCTACCTCCACGGTGTGATATGGAGTAAATCCCACCATTGAGTTGAGGGACACTTCTGCTGCATCCAAGTGTAAGTGCTCCTCTTCCTCCCTCCTTGCTTTCTCTGACTCCTCACTATCTGACTCCTCCCCTGTTTCTTTCTCCTCCTCCTCACAAGCTAAAAGGACCTGGAGTGTGCACTCCTTGCACTGGTGGCCCAGGCGTACTTCTCATCACATCAGAAATATAATTCCCTTGCTCTCTTGTCCCGTACCTCTGACGCTTAAAATTGACCCTAGGACGGGCCACTGCATTCATCTCATTCGGTCTCTTTCTAAAATGACATCTTTTGGGTTCTCGACATTATGGTCGTCAAGGTACTCTTGTGGAATGCTCCAATGGTGCTACTTTTGTTTGTCTTCTTCATATGTTTCTTGTCTTCCACCACTTGGGTGAGCTCAATCTTCTCCGTCAATCCTCGCGATCTCAATGGTCAGAGTGTTGTCGTATGTTGGGCTTTAGCACCTTTATGATGTTCCCCTTCAAATTTTCTTTAGAAATTCCTTTCAACCGTGCTTACAGTAGCTCGAATATCTCTCTATATTTCACGACAATTCTCTCTTGAATCAAGCCGTTGAGTTACTCGTGTTGGTCTCCTTCCCTAATGACTCAGAAATATTCTAACAAGTAATTCTTAAATTCCTCCCACGAACGAATAGTGTATCCTGTCTCCCTCCACTGGAACCATGCTAGGGTTTTTTCCTCCAAACAAAACCATGTCACCGGGAGTTTTTCCTCCCCATTTAGCCCATTCACCGTGAAATATCGCTCCACCTGACATATCATTCATACGTGTCTTTCCTCTCGAACATTGACATCTTTAACTTTCTAACCATAGCTTCATCAACCCAACTTCCTCTTCTTCCAGTGTTATCGCTCATGTATCTAGTCTGAAACTCCCTCATTTGATTATAGTCGTACCCCATTCCGGTTTCTCTTAGTCCTTTGTGCTCCTCCAAACTTCTTGCATTACCCATCCTAAATGTTTTTGGCTCAACCCTCTCCCTTGAAAATTTTTAATCCATCCCCCATCAGAGTCCTTGGGGTGAGTTCTTGATGGCGGACACTTTCCTCCTCATGTTCCTCTCGTTCGATCTCTTTCCCTTCGATTTGGCCAATGATTTTTTGATCAGCTATTGTTTAGGATTTGCAAATTAAGCCATCGATGGGGTCTTGGATTACACCTCAATCTTTTTATCATCTCCTCATAGCTCTTTGATCGGTTGTCCCTGGAGGAAAATCTTTCGTCAATGTTTGAGAACCTTTCCTCTATCCCAGATTTAAGTTGTCTTACTTCTCCTTCTAATCTCTCTTCTAAAGTATTAACCTTCTTTGCTGTCATCTCGCCAAGATTGTGTCTAATACCAATTTGATCAGAACAGTGAATAAATCGCAATAGATCTTTGGGAAAACCCAAATCAAGGCTGATTTTATTGATATCAAAGCAAGCAAACAGGATACAGGGGTTGGTCAACTATTTGAGAGGTAGATTGTCTCTCCACAAACCTTAGATGATGTTAGGAACGAAAGATAAAAAGAAAACTTCAGCTAATCCAAACATAAAAATTAAAACCTAGGTTATTAGCCCTAATAAACCCACCCCATCACACCACACCCCAAAACTCTCTCTTAATTCCTTCGCCTTGCATACGTAATTAAAGGTTTTGCGGGCCTCACCTGAGCGCGGGAGCCCTCCCAAGAAGACGGGGGTGGTTTTCCCTTTTTCGCTGCCTATGGTTGGGAAGGGCCTGTCTTTTTTTGACCGGCGTAACTTGCGTGGGCGCAACATTATGATAGTTTTTTTTTTCATTGTGGGGCACATTCGGCTTAGTGGTTAGTTGCTTTATCTCTAGCCGTGTGAACTTGAGTTCAAGACCTAGCACATATGAGTGCATGCGGTAGTTTTAAAAAAAAAGGATCACGAGGGTGTTGTTTTCCAGTTTTTTAATTTTAATTTTATCAAGTCATATAGGAAAAATTAGGATTACAATTTTCCGTTATAACTTGAGTGATTCAATTGATTTGGATCTCATTAGCTAACATGGATCCATAGCCTATTATATCTAAATTTAAAATAATAAATATGTGAATTATAACCCAAATAATAATGGATTGGTTGAATAAGTTTGATGAAATAAACTAAAAATTTGAATAACATAAAATCAATGGGCAGTTTCAATTTAATAAAAAAGATCAAAGTTATTTCAAATAAATAAATAAATGGAATGCTAGCCAGCTTATTACAAATCAAGTAAAAGAAATCTGGATGAGTAAAAATTTAGCTACAAATCTTGGCCTTTTGTTGGCACAACAAGATGGCTTCTCAGAATTGAGTTCTTGCTGAACTTACATTGTACCTAAAGGAATCCCGCATCAAATTTTCAAGCAAAATGGAATAACAAAGCTTTGTATTTTTGTTCCAGGTGCAGTTATGGTGTCTAAGCCTCAGCTGGTTGGTATTCGAGATAGAGTTAGAAGCGACATAGAAGCAAGCTCCCCAGCTACAACTGCTGGTTCCGTTAATGGTGAAGGCAAGAGAGTAATCTCAGCTTCAAATCCTGATCCTAAGGATGCTGCAGATCTCCTCAGGTTACAATGCCTTCTTTAGCTTTTTGCTTCTCATATTTATGTATGCGCTGTTGAAATCTATTTTGCATATCTACTTAAGAAAAAAAAACCAGGGAAATTTAGATATATTGCACACAATTCTGATGTATTTACATATCTCACACCTAAACTTTTCATGTTTACATAAATAACACTTTGGTGCTTTAAACCTAAGCATTAAAATGTGTATTTGACCCTTAAAAAGTGTTTATAGTACTATTTTTTATAAGAGCTCGGAACTAATTTTATACTTTTATAAAATTTAAGATTGAAATATTCACCTATAAATAGTCGGAGCTAGAGGCCTATTTTGACACATTTCCCATATATATATATATATATATATATTCCTTTTAAGAATTTGAACAGAAGGAGCAACATTTGGAGGCAATGTGAGATATCATGATAGGAGTGAATTTTAGGTCTGTTTGGTACCACTTTCTGCCTGTTTTGGTTTTTAGATTATTACCATAGATTTGTTTGAGGAATTATTTTCTTATTGCTCTCTAGAAATTTTAGTGGTGGGAAATTGCTTTTTTTTTCAACCTGTGTTGTTAAAGTGCAGAAGCTTTTGTTTGATTTTTTTGGAAAAAATATTTATTTGTAATTCTAACCTCAGCTTTCTCAGAAGTTCTTTTATTCACCTAAATTTTACAATTACTTTTTTAAAAAACTGCAACCACCCCAAACAGACTCGTAGTTTTGAGAGCTTTCTTTTTTTTCCCCTCATTATAACAATAGAATAATAGTAAATTCATTTAATGGTGGCTTAACATGCTATTTCTTGTGATAATCATGAAATAATTAATAAATTATTTGAGTTTAGCTTGAATGAAAACATTAATTTAATTAAGTTTTGTAAGAAGTGGGCTCTTCTATGATAAGTAAATGTTATTTTAACTTAGCTATATTGTGGCTCATCTTTGTATAATGAATTTTACTTTTATTTTTCAGAATGTGTTTACAATGTGGGGTCCCAAAAACTTACTCTCACACCCGAGGTGTGGTGTGCCCGATTTGCGGCGATCGGCCTCCATCGGATCCTTTAAAAGAATCCGATAAGAAGAAGGGTTCGACCATTAAGGATAAAGAGAAGAGCAAGAGAATGAAAGGCCAATCAAGTCATGCCACCTGGAAGAGCGAGACCGAAATGCAGCTGAGACAGCAATTTGATTAGAAGGCTACATGAAACTATAGTTTGTATGGAACTAATAGGAAGATTTACATAAACCGCTCTCATTTCTTTTGTATTTACATATCTATCACCTAAACCTTAATTTTTGCATACATGCCAAGTGTATTTCACTTTGTTTAAAGGTTAAAATGATGGTGTTTTTGATGTGGTGTGAATGTTTTGGGTGGTATAAATGTAAACTTCAAAATTTTGGGTGTTAGATATGTAAGTAAATAGGAATTGAGTGGTATGTATGTAAAAGCCCCTTGAAATTATTATATTTGATGTGTTTGTCACATTTTATCAAATAGTTTTCTATTCTTAGACTTTTATGTTGAATATTTGCCCATTTCATTGTTAATATAATAGTAGGCCGGCATTCATGCTGGCCTTGTTTGAAGAAATGTTGTTCAGATATGGGCTTCTTTTTTGTGTAATTTTGTGCAGACTGAGTGAAACTGCATGATGTTATTATAAGGAGTGTAAATATCATGTAGGAGTTCTGTATCTTGTTTCCGAAGTGCTGCGGTGTGGAAAACTAGCCGTTAACTTGAGTGGATAAGTTGTGTTTATACTTACAATCTAATTAGACTAGATTTTTATTGAAGGCAATTTTGATTGCTAGAAGAAATATAAGTCTTTTCCAAGTAGAATGTTTGTATACAGAAATATTCGTTATAAATCAATCAAACACGGTTGTTGCTGGAAGTTATTGTTGGGTCTTTGTCACGTTGTGTTCAGGGTATGTCATTGCGTTGTATTTAAAAAACCTCAGGAGACTTCATCACTCAATAGACTACAACGTTATTCTGCAATGTATTGTTACTTTGTCGAGTATTTCATTATTTTCGTGAATAAGTTTCACAACCACCATATTGGATGACTCACGTAGATTCCTGTTGATCATCTGATGACCTTAATGATATTATAATCAAATGACTTTGGGTTTTTTGAAATTTTTTCGTCGAGATGTTCAATTTAACTATAAGTACGTTAAATTGGGGAGTTCGTTTGATTACCCAAATAACACAAAGTCTATAAATGAGGTTTTACAAATTGATCAAGGCTTGATTTGACCCGAATTAGGTGTGTTATTTTAATTTGAAATTCAAATGCATCTTTTTTTAGGCTATCTCACATTTGTGACTTGTGAGTAGTGTTAATGAAGGTGGAATAAGTAAATAATATGTTTTGAATGATAAATATGTAAATTAAGTAATTTGAAATATTATATATTTAAATTTCTCTGAAATATTTACGTCACCGTTTTTTTACATGCATTTAAACAATTAAATAATTGAGGCGTTTAGATGTATTGCATGCAATTCCTAAAGGTTCTTGGTTACACACAACATTTAAATCTTTAATATCACATAAAAAGTAACATTATTATCATTTTTAAAAAATAAAATACATATTTACATATATAAATTTAAAATATTAAAACGGTAAATGTGTAAGCATAAAAATTTAGATATCTAAATACATAAGAATTATGTGCCAGGACTTAGAGGTGTAATTGACTAAAGCTGAATCGTGAACTGGCTCGAGGTCGCTAGATAAGTGGCTTCTGAACTTAGCTAGGTGAGCTAACAAGCCAAGCTCAAGCTAGCCCCAATATGACTTAGCTCAACTCCTTAGCTCGTGAGCCAGTTAGTTTTAAAAAATATTAATATAAAATATACTCAAAATATATTAAATTTGAAAACTTTATCTTTAAAATAATTTCTTTTTATTCCTCTCCTAATTATTCATTATATTTGTCATTTTATTATAACACTATATTATTTTCTCTCTTTCATAACAAACAAGCTAACCGATAAGTCGACTTAAATTCATAGACTCGAATTCAAACTCAATAAAATTAATCAAACTCAAGCTCGTGTTTATGGCCGGCTCTTATCATTTATATGAAATTTTCAAAAAAACATGTCCTCCCTAATTTAGCAAAATCTGGCCCAATTACATTGTTAAAATGAACTCCTTTGGGATTCAAGCTAAATCTAGACGATAAAATTTGCGCAACCGGGAATATGACCGACTTCTCAACCGCGTAACACGAAGTATATCGCCACGTGTCGCATAGAGGATTCGGGTGCCGTTGTGTGTCAGATTTTTTCCTGCTGGCTATGGTTTAGTGCGGAGCGAAGAAACGCCTGAAAATCATTACTTCAGGGAATACTAATTTGTTCTCCAAGTGGCGAAATCCCATTGGCTGAACTGATAATAGAAACTTCTTCGTCCGTGGTCCTTCCTGCCCTCTCTTAGATGGACCGACACAGTCTGATGTTAATCAGATGGCTGCCACCACTACTACTACTCGTGGCACCACCAACGATTTTGGACTGATTTACTGGCACGTGTACGTGTCGGTCATTTCAAGTTCAGTTCCAACAAAAATGACAAAATATATATAATATATATATATATATATATATATATTGCATGCATATCATTTAGGTTACATTTGAGACAGTTTTTTTTTTTTTTGGCGCAAACCTCACTATCCTCATTTTTTCATTTGGCTATTACTTCACTCTCCTAGGTAATTGCTCTCACACTTCCCTCATTTGCCCTGCTCCTCCTCTCTCTCGTTTCTGTCCTAGGTAACTCCACACGCTCTCTCGCGGTGAGAAAACTGACTCTACAACATAAATAGTTGTAGTGCAACTGCACAAAACACATAGACATAGAACTTCCACGTAGCAGCTTCTGCGCAGCAGTTTTCTATAACATATGTCGTGCAACAATTTTTAATAAGTTGTAGTTGCCCCGAAAACACTCTTAGTTCTTATATGTTTACATACGTAACAACTAAATTTTAATTTTTATACATTTACCATCTTATTTATGCATGAAAATACGTCTTTCATTTTTTTTTTTAAAAGATATTTTTTTATGTGGATGAAAGGTTTGGATGTTATATAGGTAAAACCAAAGCTCAAATGTTTGATATGTAAATACATAGGATTGAGTGATATTTATGTAAATGTTCATTTTTTATAACTGGTTGAAAATATAATATTTAAACCATTGTAAATGAAACATCATTGGGTTGGATGCATATAATTTTACTATGTTCTGTCCAAGTAATGTTATATCGTATGTGTTGGAAGCAAGGACACAACTAGAATTTCATGAGGGGAGCAAAATTAAAAATCAACCAAATAATTCAATCATAATAAATTTTATCCTTTTATTTTTTAAACTAAATAAATAAAAATGAAATTAAATTAATTTTTTTTACTGAGAACAATTATAAAATAAAAAAACAATATCTCTTGTAGTTATTATGAATAGACACTGTGAATTATGTCCCTCACCTCTTCATGATATCAAAATTCTTAACAAAATTAATTTTTAATATATCTTTTCGCAAGAAATTCATTTCTTATTTTATTTTATAAACTTCTCTTAACAATATTTATAGCAAATATGCGTATTTAACTGTTGCTATCGAAACACACAGTTTCAAAATCAATCTAAATGAACGATCGATAAAATGATATAAGTCTCAACTACCATTTGGGAAAAAATTTGCGTACGTAAGACGTATGCAGTGCTGCGTACGTCAGTAGGTTACAGGGAGGGTATTAGAGGGTTATAATAGTGTTATACCACTTGTAACATATTTGTACCTTCTAGTAAGTTTCTCGCTTTTATTTTCATATATTTGTAGGTTACAGGGAGGTTACATGGGTTATAACGCAGATATAGCCCTCTAATATCATTTATGTAACCTACTTTTTCCCCACCATTTGACATAAAATCAAAGGTTTTTTTGTAGACTCTTAAAAAATAATTATTATGATGTGCATTAACTTTAAAGTACTTGAATTAAATTTTTAGGTGTAGCTTTTAGTTATCTATGAAATTTTTATGATAAAATTTAATTGCAAGTTGACAAACATCATTAAATTTGAATGATCGATATACATCTTAAGGATCCAATGCAAAATTAGGAATTAATAATTATATAACACTTTTATAATAAATTGGCTACAATGTTCCAATATAATAATATCTTTTATAAGACTACTAATATCAATTATATTTCGTGTGGCAAATAATGTATATAATATGCAAAAAAAATACATTTATTGATGAATAAAACTTACAACCCATTTCATTCACCACTATTCTGAGAGAGGCAATTAACTTTTGGGTGGGCAAAATTGTAATTAAAAATCTAAGTATTAGACTTAATATAATTATTTATTATCATATAAATTTTAAAATATATGTAATATGTATTGGCATATATATTGTAGAAGTTTATGCCATTTATTAGTGTAATAAATCTTTATTATTGATGAAATTTTTTATTATGTTTTAGTTGTTACACTCTTATTCCTATGTAGACATATTTAGATGTGTCACGTACCCGGCATGTTGGTTGGCATCCACGGTATAAGACCCCTCAGGTCAGGGGTTCGAATCCCCTTTTGCATAGTTAGCCTTAAGGAAGTGCTATTTGAATTGTTAGACACATTAGAAGTGACTGGAGGCTCGTATAATAGCTTATGACCATTCCCTTACAAAAAAAAAAAGACATATTTATATTAATTTTTAAATTCAATGAAGAAAAGTTATAATCTTTTTATGTTTTCACTATAATAGCAAAGTTATGGATCAAATTTTCACGCACACACACCGAGACATATACGACAAACAGAGGCCCACCAATCGACAATAGAACATGAGGGATACTCGTCCTATTGGGTGAAGTTGTTTGAACTAAGCGAGCAAGGCCAAAAATTACTGAGCCACGTGGTAGACAAAAGGTAGATCATGTGACACAATCCCGAATCAATTGGCCATATATGAGGTGAAAGAACCTCTAAGCCGACCATTAGAGGAAAGTCAACCGTATGCAATAACCAACCCTCTTGGAGTACCCATCCAAGTGATGATATAGCTCCACAGTATCTCTGGCCATATGAGGGATATCCTAGAAGTTTCTCATCAAGGACTAAGGGGTCTAATATTAGGTCATATCAACCGATTGATTCACACTAACTAAGCTTAGCTGACCGAGGAGATAATACAATTTCAAAATTTGTCTAATTAAATGATCGATAAAATGATATATGACAGTTTTTTTTTTATTTGAGCCAACATTTGACATAAATCAAAGGTTTTTGAGAAATTTTAAAAAAAGTTATTATAATGAGCATCAACATTAAAATATTCTAATTGAATTTTTACGTTTAGCTTTTTGTCATCTATGGAGCCTTCATGATATGATTTATTTACAAGTTGACAAATATCATTTATTTGAATGATCGATACGTCTCGATGATCAAATATAAAACTGAGAATTAATACTTCTATAATACTTTTGTTATGCGTGTTCGTGGCGGTAGAATAATGAATTATCATCTTAGAGTTGCACGAGAATTCAACACACACTCATATGAAAGAGAAACAACCTGTGTTGACACCAGAAGTTTTTACGTGGAAAACCATTAAAAGGAAAAAACAACGGGGCTTAGCCCAGCTATAAAAATCAACTATAAGTTAATGATTACAGAGGTCCATTGTCCCGCAGACGTGAAATCTTTACTAGAGCTTTCCAAGTTACAACGTTGCTGAATACGTCTAGTCAGCAGTGGTCGACGGAGGTCGACAGTGATCGACGATAGTCGACAACAATCAATGACGGACGGTGGTGGTCGACAGAGGTCAGCGGTGGTCGACGACAGACGAGGACAGTCGACGATGGTAAACGGTGGTCAGTGGTGATTAGTGGTGGTCGACGGTGGCCGGTGGTAGTCAACAGAGGTCGGCGGTGGTCGCCGACTATCAATGGTGGTTGACGGCTGTAGGTGGTGGTCAACGAGGGGTTGGCGGCTGTAGGTGGTGGTCAACGACGATCGACGATGGCAGGGATGATGTTGGACTTGAGCTCCTTTTCAAAGCCTCGAGTTCTTTCTCCAGCGTCCTCTCTCATGTGAGTGGTGAGACTCTATTTATAGTGTTCTGGGTGCAATTAATTCAAGAATATGAATCATTTTGATCGGACGGTCCAGAGAGCTTCCCTCGATCAGATGACGTTTGATGGACATTTGAGTGCCTTAACGATGTCGGAATTGAGCAATCTTGGGCTCGTTGGATTTTCTTGTCGAGACGCTAGATTTGACTATGAACTCGCTAGTTTTGACATATGTTTGACTTTTCAAATGTCTATGAAAATATCCTAAGGGTGGTTTAATGATTTGATCCAAACTTGATCTGACTCAGATTAGACTAGTTTTTATATCAATGGGTCTGTCTCATCGAGCCGGTCAGTTTGACTATAAGTTTACTGAAATCAGAGCTCTGGATGACTCTTAATTGAAGTTGGATAGTTTTTTTCTCAAAAAGTTACCTCGAGATTCGTGTCATGCCTCGAGATTTGTGATGGTTGATGAAAATTTGTTGGTGGAGTGTCACTTTTCTTAAAAGTGGCATTCATTTTCTGAAGTTGTGTGTCTAAATTAACTATGAAAATATCATCTTTATAATAATGTTCTAATATACTATCATTCATTTTATGATGAGAAGGCCCTCCAAAGCAATGAGAATTCATATCTTGTATATACACATCTCATTTTTCACAAAATACTTCCACCTTTTGGAGCAAAAAAGACAGTCTTCTTTCTCTTAAGTTCTAAAGAAAATATTCGGCTGTTGACAAATATCACTTGTAATTTCTAAATTTTCTATAACAAGATGTAAAATTAAAATAAAATCAAAGGAGATCATATTACATTAGTTCTTTGACCATATGATTTCATTCTTTAGTAACTTTATTTAAATAAGATCAGTGACACAATATAAATTCACCAAATTATGGGGAGAGCTCAAATGTGACTCCAAATACATATCTCATCAATTTAATGTACCAACTCGATTTAAGCCCTTATAAATATCTAGTTCATCAATTAAAATCATTTTTTGCAATTTTAATTGTTTGAATAGTTTTTATTGCTCTTAACTTTTGCAAATAGAATAAATCAAATTAATCATAAGTGTCAAATGTGAGAAGAATAGATAAGGTAGAATAATACCTTTTAATAACATCAAATATTGCACTAATCTTGAGGAGGTCTAACAGTTCATAAGGGGAGAGTAAGGCGGAAGACCCGCTGATAGAAGTTCATGAGACGTAGTTGTCTGACCAAGTGAATTATTTGAATAAAGCCAGTAAGGCTAGAACCGACTAAGCCACCATGCAGACAAAAAGAAGATCAAACAACGACCATATGTGAGGTGAAAGAACATCCAAGCCGACCATTAGAGGAAAGTCGACCAGATGACATATCCAACCCTTTTGCGGAACCCATCCAAGAGAAGATCTGGCTCAACAATATCTTCGACCATCTAAGGGACACCCTAAGAGTTCCTTATCAAGGACTAAAAGTCGACAGTTAGGGCTTAAGAACTTGTTGATCCATATCCATCAATTTTAGCCGATCGAGCAGATCTTGGCGATTCAAAACTGACTTAACATAGCCGACCAAGCTAAAAGGTAGCACATAGCCGACCAAGCTAAAAGGCAGCCGGAGTGCATATATATATATATATATATATAGACACACACAGAAGAAAAAATATAATATTATGATTATGTATTTTCTCCTCTCTATAAATACTTTTATTATTTGATGAATAAGATATAATTAATCACGACAAATTATTATTAATTCTCTTTATTTCTTCTTACATAAGTTCTATTCTTTTAGTATAATTCACAGATAAATCTGGAGCTATATATATATATATATATAGCTCCTGATTTACCTGTGAATTATACTCAAAAGAATAGAATTTTTATATTTGAAGCCAGAATATTTGTTGAAAGAAACATTACTTATTTCACTTCTGAGAAAATTTGTTTGGACACACAACATCATGGATATTGGCAGAAGGTAGAGATTGAGCATTTTCCTTCGTATTGTTCAAACTGTTGTATCTTCGGCCACTCCAGTTCTCAATATCATCATCTACATCTCCACCTCAGACCAAAAAAATAAAGTACTCCTCTAGAGGCAGTCAGCTCCAAGTTATTAGTAATATCGATCATCAAAAGGATACACCTGAAAACATCACTATTCTCGCAGACAATATATCAACCATTCTGTCTCCACACATTGCTGTAACTCCCCCGTCTTTGGAACCTCCTATCGTGGAGGCGAGAGAGATTCTTCAGACTCCGCCTGCCCTTCAACCTATCACTGATATTACAGGTGAAAATACCGCTGCTACTTCACTACCGCCTCAGTAGGTCCAGAAGGATGACAATGCTACTCAGACTCAGGGGGATCAGATGAGTCAATCCTCGGATGTGGAATGACTGGTCTACACTTCCAGGAGGAAGAAGAAGAATGGAGACATACTTGAGCTCAGAAATCTGATGGATGATACTTTGGTTATTCCGGGTAATGATACACACCTTACCAATTTGTTGGCTGGCTCTCTTCCGAGAACTAGAGACAAATGAAGAACTAAAGTCAGACGTCCCTAGCACCTTTGCACCTGTTGGTGGATTTTTTATTTTTTTATCTTTATGTATCATTGCTTCTTTGGGTTTTTGTGTGTGTTGTATTATGTGAGTTTGATCTTCTTTTAGGTCATCTAATACAAACTATTTGCACCTTTTCTTCTTTAATATATTAGTATATATATATATATATATATATATATATATGTCAGTGTGAAGCTATATATATATATATGAGAGAGCGGTCTTAAAAACGGCTTTCCGATTCCCACGCAGCAGTTCATATCTTTTTCCCAGGGGCCTTAACAAATAACAAATCCCATAAAAAGCGAAAAGCAAACGAAATATGCTCTATCGAATGAATTTAAATTTAATCAGTAAGTTCGTACCACCGCCTCCACGCGCTAATGCGCTATACACCTAAAACAGGGAAAATTACATAGATAACACTGAATTCTTTTGAAATTATTTATTTAATAGCAAATCTTTTATTTTTAGACAAATAACATTTTATCCGTACATAATGAAGAAAGGTAAATTTGACTATTAAAAATTAATGATAAGTGTTGTTTTTAATATTATATTTATAATTATGATAATTTAGGTGTGAGATAATTAAATATAAACTTTTTAGTGCTATTTATATAAAATTTTCCTCAAAGAAAATAGATAAAATAAAACATATAAATCATCATTTTTGTGTCGGGGAAAAGAAAACGAAGAAAAACCTTCCTCTTATATTCTCTCACTACAGTAGTGGCTCTTCTGCTCCAGGCCTTCTTCAACCTCTCGCTTTCCCTCTCTCCTGCCCCTGTCCATCCATGGCGGAAACGTTCTTCCCTTTCGATCCCGCTTCCATCCCCAAAGTCTAATCAACATTCACATATATCTATTTTACAATCCTCTTTTCTTTCCTAGTTCGTAACTTCTCAGATCTCTATCTCCATTCCCTTTCTCAATCGTGCTAAAAACTGTAGGAATTATTCCTAAATCGGTGATGGATAGGTTTTGTAGTGAAATCCCCAATGCAATCTCTGGCAACGCATCGATTGGAGGCATAACCGTTTCCAGAGATGAACGGCGTGGATACGACCTTCACTCCAGTCGCGGTTTCCGGCATTCTTGTTACAATGCCAGCGGAATCGATGAATGTAGTAATATATATGTACCCAAAATTGGTAGATTCTCTGAAGCATCATCATCATCTAGTTCGAGGTTGAATTCTCACACTCCTTCCTTTACCGAAGAAGACCCGCGGCTCTGGATGCCGGATTTTGGTAGCAACAATTTTGCATCCGTAATGAGAATGGAGGAGCATGGGCTGCTCGAGAAACTCCAGTTCCTGCGGCTGCGAGATAATCTAAGTAAAGGGTGCTTCACCCCTGCCAAAGCCGTCACGACGAACCCTTCGTTTCATCACAGTTCTGTTCTGACGGATTTTTCACCATTAGATGACAGGATGAGACTGCTGAAGATTTACTCCAGTGGGTGGATCGGTGATCGGCCGGGCTTCTCTTATCCACCTCAATTTAAGACGAGAAGCCCAGATGTTGCCGCTGACACTCCGCTAACTGAATACTATCTTCGCTGTAAGGGTAATGATGTTCATCTCAATCCAACTTTTGGCATTCTCAATTCGGAGGACTCTGTAAATGGTTATCGCAGCAAGCTACAATATGAGTTTCCTGTCATTAATGGAAGATTTGCAAGGAGTATCGAAGCTTTTGGGTGTGAAGATAGTTTTATTATGCAGGAGAAGGGCCTATATTCTAGTAAGTGTAACCGAAATGCTCTTGGAGATTGGAGGAGGACAGGAATCAATATTGCTCATACGGAGATGGTCCAAAAGTTCCAAAGACTCAGCCCTTCTGCTTCTCTGCTTCATAAGAAGGAATCAATATATCATATGGCCAAGGATCAAGATGGATGTCGTTTCTTACAAAAAAAATTAGAAGAAAGAAATGCCGAAACAATCGACTTCATATTTTATGGGGTGATTGATCATGTGCTTGAGCTGACGGAAAATCCATTTGGGAATTATCTCATGCAAAAACTCCTTGAAATCTGCAGCATGGAACAGAGGATGAAGATCATCCGTAAGCTAACGTCACAACCATCTGAACTTATTAGAATCTCTCTAAATACTCACGGGTAATGTTCCCAACCTTGCATATTTTTTTGATTAATGAAGTTTAAATTAGCTAAATCTTCATTGCATTTGATGCTTTTTTCTCTTTTCAACTTACAAATAAAGTATTTTTCAGGACTAGAACTGTGCAAAAGCTAATTGACACTCTCAAAACAAGGGAAGAGATTTTACTGGTTACTTGTGCTCTCAGGCCAGGCTTTCTGCAACTCATCAAAGATCCCAATGGTAATCATGTCGTCCAAAAATGTCTTTTATCTCTGAAAGCAGAGGATAACAAGGTATGATCTTCTTGTCCTTTAAGGTAGGGTTTCGAGAGTCATGATTTTTTTGGTTAAGAGTAAGAGTCTTGCTATTTAAACTGACTTTCTTAGTTCTTATAAATTTAACAAATTTACAATAATGAAATATGAAGATTTTTCAATCAAGTAGGGGTAGCCTGTCTTATGCTATTGATGAAGCATGGCTTTTCCCCTTCATTTTCCTACATCAATTATGTTGGTTACCTCAGCTAAGAACGCTTTCTAACATCAATTTATTTTAGGGGCATTTACATACATACCTTCTAATTCCAATTTATTTATAAATCTAACACCTATACTTTCATATTTACACATATAGCACTCAAAGCCTTAATAGCACAAGGAAGAGCACTATTGCACTTTTTCAAAGGAGATACATTTACATGCACAGTTTTAAAACACCAAAGTGCTTGTATGCAAATATGAAAATTTAGGTATGAGATGTGCTCTGAATTTAAATTTCTCTTTATTTTATTTACATATAATAAATTAATAAATCTAAAATGTTTGTGAAAGTGTGTTTTGGGCAAAAATTTTGGACAAAAATTAAGAAAACTTAGCTATATTAAAATAAAATTTTGAAATAAAAGTGTCTTTTGCTTGAAATTTTATCTGTGTTCTAACACTTTAAGAGTCTGTTTGGGGCAGCTGTAACTTATTAATAATTTGTTGATAAACAATTAATCCAGATAAGTTGCTGATCAACAGCTGATCCGGATAAGCTGGTTTTTTTTAACAGCTTTTTTTGCAGCTCTTTTTGAATAAATGATCATTCTACCTCTGTACAGTAATGTTGTTTGCAACAGAATTGTTATAGCAAAATTGACTTCAGAACAATACAAAAAAATAAGATACTAACCTCACTTAACAGTGAGTATCAAGATTGATAAAAAAAATTAAAACTACAATTAAAAATGTGATAATATTAATTTTAAAACTCAGATGACACATGTCATGAGCTACGTTGTCCTCCAGGGACACCATCCGACCCCGATCATTATCGGCAGTAAAATCTGTTGAACTGTCTGCCCACTGAAGATGTCACACTTTTTTTGTGATGCACCGCGGGCACCTGTAGAATTGTCTCTCGTAGCTATGTGCCCGATGTGAAGTTAGTATGAAATTCTGTAGTCCGCAGTGGTAGAGCACTCACTGGGAGGTCCTTGAAATCTTGGAGCTCATCTTTTCTGAATGATTCAAAAGGCAATTCATCAGTCACAACAGGAGTTAAAATTACTAAAAGAAGTAATCAATTACAATTTTTTTTATAGGCGTGTGGTATTAGAGAACGAACATACCAACCAATGAACATCATTCCTTCTAAAAAAAATTTATTGGTTGCATTTTGTTAAAAATACCCAACTCATTCTGAGGAAAAAGTTGTTCATTAAAAGAACAAGGCCCTCAACAAAACCCCCAACACAGCCAACAACAACAATCACAAAGCTTTTATCAAACAAAAGGAAGCTTTTATCCAAACTTATCAATTTGGAGCAACAACAAAATGTGTGTAGTTCAAGCCATAAGAAAGGTAAGAAATTTAGTAAGTTAAAGTATTTGTTCTTAGCAATTTAATGTAGGAGAAGGCTGAAAGGAAAACGAGAAAAAAAGAGTGAAGTTCCCTCATCTAAGCTCGACATAGCTTATCTGAACAACGACTCCAAATCAAATCAAAACAACTTTGAACAAATCCTCATCAAATCTCAAACAGAACTTCTCTAAACAAGCCTGCAAATAAGAAACCAAAAATTACAAATCACCAATATGTAAATTCTCGCAACAAATTGCAAAATAGAGAGCCAAAAATCGCATGAATTTACAGAGCAAAGTAACTGAAGCACCGAGTGAGGAGGGAGAGAAGAAGGGCAATGCTAAGGGCGAGAGAGACGTGGGTGAGGGAGATCAATCGCAGTTAGAGCAAGCAAGAGAGCGCGGGATCAAGAGCGTCCTGGGGGGCAACGGGGTAAAAGTTCATAAAAGGAACGCGGGCCGTGGGGTAACAGTTCATAAAAGGAATGAGGGTCGCGGGGTCGATCCTGAGGCCATGTTTAATCGAAAATTGATTTGGCTTATTACGATAATCCCACGCAACGCAATTCCCAACGCTCATAGCCCGTTTTCAAAACATGTCCACGGCACTAAGCTGCCCCAAATAAATTTATTTTTGTTTTTAGTCATTTTATATCACCTCTTATGTTTATTATATTTTTTTCCATTTGTAGCAGTTCATTTTTGATGCCGCAACAAAGCATTGCATTGATATTGCTACTCATCGACATGGCTGTTGTGTTTTACAATGTTGCATATCTCGTTCCAATGGAGAACAACTTACAAAGCTACTCTTCGAAATTTCTTCTAATGGCCTTTTGCTCGCTCGAGATGCTTTTGGGTAATTATTTCATACTTAGCTGGTTATTTTGATTTTATTATTACTTCAATTCTAACATCCTTTTGTGTTAATTATGGAAATAAATTGGTATGCTTAATTTTTATTTCCATGGAAATGATTTATTTATTTATTATTTATTATTTTCAACATTTTTAAATTTTCAGCCTCATTTTTTATGATTAAAATAATTAATTATTTTTGGGGTACCCAATGCGTACAAATAGGTAGATTAGAGTAAGCAAAAATTCCAGGATGGAGCGGGGCTTGAACAGTTTATTACTGGTGTGCTTAATTTTGTGTCTACCTTATTTCTTGGTAATATTTTTAGTTTAATATAAAAAGTTGTGCTGCCTATGTATTTTAGGTAATTATGAAATTAAATTTGGAGAATTTTACATCATATGATCAATGAAAATAACAATGTTTTTTTTGGCACAGTTAACCTGCCAAAATGGAATTTACATTTTAATCTTATTGAAGCTTTACATGAATTAAAATTTGAGCATGCTATACTAATGTCTTTTGTAGTGGTTATGTCAATACATTGCAAAAGATTTTATGGGCATTTGCATACCTACCACACAATTCTTATACATTTACATATCTAACTTCTAAACTTTAATATTTACATACACAAACACATACCTTTAATTTCACTTAAAAAATACCTTTAGTACCAACTTTTTAAAAGTGAAATTCACCATTTTATGCCTATGTTGAGGATACCAAAGTGCTACAAATGTTAAGATGAGAGTTCAAGTGTTAAATGTGTAAATTCATAAGAATTGTGTTGTATGTTTGTAAAATTCCCAAGATTTTTGTAACAACAAATTTGTAGTATTATGTCAAAGTTAATAACATATATATTTATTCGCTTCAGGAATTATGTTGTGCAATATATTCTTGATCTCAATAATCCATCAACAAATGCAATTCTTCTATCCCAATTCAAAGGAAACTATGTGGAGTTGTCAATGCAGAAGTTCAGCAGTAATGTCGTCGAAAAATGCCTTAAGGTTCTTGGTGAAGATGAAAGGGCAAAAATTATAGCAGAATTACTTCACAAGGAGACTTTTGAGCAATTACTTCAAGATCCATACGCAAATTATGTCATCCAGTCCGCCCTTTTTACTACTAAGGTAATTTATTACCATTTATTATTTGCTGCATTTACATGCATACCACCCAATTCTTATACATTTGCATAATCTTACACTAAATTTTGCTTTTTTACATTTATACCACCCAAATCTTTCATATCACATAAGAAGTACCCCTAATTTAACTTTTACAGAGTGAATATGCTTTTTCATGCATATGTAAGGTGACATATATTTAAAATTGAAGTTTAGATGTTAGATTTGTAAATACATAAGAATTGAGTGCTATTTATGGAATTCTTCCTTATTTTCTTACTTAAATGACGCTTCATCATTTTTTTAAAATAATTTTCTTTATAGGGTTCTCCTCTCCATGCATCACTTGTTCATGCAATTCGCCATTCGGCTGCTAAGTTAAAAACAAATCCTTATTGCAGGCGAATATTTTCTAGAACTTTAAGAAATGATCTTTAATTCATTTCTTAAAAAAAACTGAAATTAAAATGTGTTGTTGTTTTTTAGTTTTGTATGCTTCGTGTACGTTTATGTTGTAGGTATATGAAGTATGAGGACGTGTTGTAAGAACATGTTCTGCTGGTTGGCTATGTAGAATGGTTTGTTTTTGTTGACAATGTTATGGTTTGTTGGTGTCATTTAGAAAAAAAAACATTTTTTTTTCTTGTATTTTGAGTAATTTTCAACAAATATATTTTGAAATTTATGGAGGTTATGATCATGTTCGTGTTGATATGAATTTGAATGTAATTTAATTCTTTTTTTTTTATATAAATGATTAAAATGAATGACTGTGAGATGAGTCGACATTAAATGGAACGTTCACATGAACATGCGAGTCTATTTGCATGAGTCTATTTATTAAAAAATGCAGGTCTTGGATTATCATTGAATACAAGGGATGGTGAAAGGATCAGGAAGCCTTCTCAAGGAGTAGAAGAGTAAGAGATGAAGAAATGAAGCTTTTAGCTTGAGCTTATAATGCTCAAACAAGCCTGGACATCTTCTCTATATGGTAGAGAAGATGTTAAAAATGTGACTTACAACTTGATCGCTTGTGATCGAGAAGTCCCATTATGTCTTCTTAATATGATAGAGAAGATGAAAGTATGGACTTTCATGATGCTTGAGTCAGAAATGCCAGTTAACCACTTGGTCGCATGTGCAAATGAAAATGGTCAGCCAAATATAGAGAAGGGCCAAAGTTGAAAATTTTATCCATATGGAGTGCGAACGCAGCTTTGCGTGCGGACTCCAGTAGCATGCCGCCACGCGTGCTACAATGGGTCTAGCTCATACAATTTTTTAAAAATGAATTTTTTTTACGTTGACCAGGCCCAGACCATTTCAAAATGGAATTGCGGAGGTTATTGGAGCG
>NW_018164576.1:2377222-2380069 GCF_001263595.1 Phalaenopsis equestris
GGGGGGGTGGGGGTTATTGAAGAGTTATTGAAGGGTTATTGTGGTTTTATTGAAGACTTATTGAAGTTGTTTTGCGGGAGTTATTGAAGTGAAACTGTGAAAGTTATTGAGGATTATTGCGGTGTTATTGGAGTTAATACCCTAATAACTCCAAAATAATACCCAATAACTCCGAAATAACACCGAATTTAATAGATTTGAACTGAAACATCAACTTAAAGAATATGCTATGCTATTTGAACATACTTTAACGATACTTTTAGAAATCATTTATAAAATTACAAAACATATAAAATACTTTCTTCTATGTTTGAAACATATAACACTTAAATAATACCATCACAACACCTACAAGACAGTAGCTTTAACAGAGGTGTTTTTATTCTGGTTAATGGTACTGTCTTATAGGTGTTATGATGATATTATTTAAGTGTTATTGCCTTGTTATTTTATTGTTACTAAGAGATTTATGTTTTTGCATTTACTGAGGTGTTATTCTGGAGATATTCTAGAGTTATTCTTGCATATATATGAAGTTATTGTGGTGTAATTCCTAATGTTATGTTTTATTTATTGTTGTGTTCAATGGTTTGAATTTTGTTGTTAGTTTTAAACTATTTTGATGTTATTCTTGGGTTATTGTGGTGTTATTTTGGTTTCCTTCATGTGCAAATGTGTTGTTATTAGGGTGTGACGTTGTTTGTCTGAAATTATTTATAGGTTTATGATTTTTCTGTAGATTTGAAAGATGATGAGCATCATTTACTCCGCATTCCATTTGAAGGACCATCTAGTCCTATCAAGATCAACCCACAACATGAAACTCGCTCCACGCTACAGGCACCAGATTTTTTTGAGGTTAATCCTCTAGTTCCCATTCAAAGCAACCCTCAGCCAACGCATACACATACAGCAGTAATATTGGACTAGAAGAAATATTCGAAATACTTAGACATCAACAAAAAAAGTTATTTTTGACTTTCAAGGACCAGTAAATACTCGTTTTACCAATTTAGATAACAAAGTGACAGACTTAAAGTATGAACTTGATAAATTAGAATAAACAATAAATAAAACAGGAGGGAAATATTCGTATGTAAATATAAAGAAATACTAGTACAAATAGATAGAGGCAATTCAAATAATAAATTATGATGACATGAAGATATGCTCAAATTTAAAGCAGAAATAGTCTATGATATGTGTAAATTTGTGTTGTCTCAAACATATATGAAATTCTTTCATATGTTTTGTAATTTTATCAATGATTTCTAAAAAGTATCGTTGAAGTGTTCAAATAACATGACATATTCTTGAAGTTGATGGTTCAGTTCTAATATATCAAATTCAGTGTTATTTTGGGGTTATTGGGGTATTAACTCCTATAACGCAATAATAACCCTCTAATAACATTGCGCGATGAAGCAGAACCGCTTCAATAACATCCGCGGTTCCACTTCAGTAACCCCCGCAGAACAACTCCTATAAGTCTCCAATAACACACAATAACCCTTTAATAACATCGCGAGAAGAACTAATCCAATAACACCGTAATCCCGCTTCAATAACCCTCGAGAACAATTCCAATAACCACTTCAATAACATCGAAATGATCCCCCAATAATACCACATGACGATTCACTCCAATAACTTCTGTGGTTCTACTTCGAAAAGGTCTGATCCGAGTCAAGCGTTACAAAATTCATTTTTTAAATATTTTATAAGGTGGGCCCGATATAGCACACGTGGCAGCATACTACTGCAGTCCGCCTGCAGAGCTGCGGCTGCACTCCGTATGGAAAAATTTTCCCAAAGGTAGACACCATAAAAAACCTAGTTATAGTCAATTGAGTGTAATGTGAGTGCATCTATGTTGTTTATCCTAGAGGGGAATCCTAGACTACATGCACTCTTATAACCACCATTATATGACAGGTGAAAGCAAGCAGTGTTTGGAGCTTTCAAGTCTAGCGTGACGAGCCAATCCTCAATCATCATGACTGACTCCTAGACTATGCTTTTTTTTCTTAGCCGGGTCTATCCTATAAGTGTGTGATATGTGTTGGATAGAGCCGATCATGATAGTGGGATCGTGATCAACACGAAATAGTGAATCTGTAAGTTTTTATGTATTTTTTTTCTATGTTTTAAGACAGGCAGAGGCATATCTAAAAAGACCCGGGTATATTGTAAAAAAATGATCTTAATTTATTAGAATTAAATGAAAATACGACACTCCATAGGACACAATGGTGAAAAAGGTTTCACGTCGCTGACCACACTTAGGGTCTATTTGGGGCAACTTGTGTGTTTCAGGATAAGTTGACACGACTCACGGGAGTCGACCAGCAGCAAATATTTAGTGTAAAAAACTCAAACACAGCAGCCAGCATTTTTAAAAACGTGCATACCAAACGGTTGACATCATTTTAAAAAACGCCGCCGCACTTGACTTATTGTTGTTATCGTCGTCTTTAATTAAAATTCTATAGAATGTAAATGTATAACTTATACTTGATAAAATTTAAATTTAAAAAATTACAATTGCATTTATATTATAAACGAACAGATTTTAAATTTAATTTTATATAAGCACAAGGAAATGTTTATATGTAAATCTTGCAAAAACAAAACCAAAAAGTAAAACCAGTTGCACGCTTAACTTTAACCCGTGAACGGTCCGCACGCCGGCGTTCGGCTGCCGTTCGGCTGCCGGCGACGAAGGGGCTACCATTATTTATTTTTTATTTACTAATTTAAATTAAATCAATCTCAAATATATATATAGACACATATTGACGATGAGATTCTATTTTATCAAGCAATATATATATATATATATATATG
>NW_018164576.1:2380079-2381584 GCF_001263595.1 Phalaenopsis equestris
ATATATATAAGAAAACAAATTCAATAAGAAAAATGAAGAAAAAAAAATCAATAATGAGAATCTTTTTATATTAGTAATCATTATAAATTTCTACTATAAATATAATCATTTGCTCTACGCACATTTAAATATGTATATAATCATAAATAATTAAAAATTGATATTTACAAATCAAGCACCTGCTTTTATCTATTTTTCAAATTCTCACCTAAATTTCAGAACTCATGATAAAATTCCGGTCCATATATTTTTTATTTTTATTTTTATGAAATGTTCAATAATTTGATAGTGACACGCATAAATGCATCGATTCAGTAGTTCAAAAAATCACATGACGGCATGAATTGTAAAATATTAATATTTCGGGTGCTCTATATTTAATTATCTCACTATTAAAACACCTCAAATATCTTTTTAAGTAAAAAGGAAAAATGATTTTAATATTATATTTACTAATTATAAATAAATTATATTTTGATAGTTTAAAATAAAATGAGAGGCTGAAATTGATTGTTGAGATAGACAAAATATTCCGTCCGCATGACCAACCATCGACTGTCACGTCGCCCAAAGATGAGATGTAGGGCGACGTAGCGTCCGGTGGTTGACCGCCCGGACGTGCGGTATCCGGACGGAATATTTTCTTGTTGAGATGGGCTTGTGAGTTAGCATGCTGATTAAAGGTAGATGGAACTAAATTAAAAATTGGAACTTGACTGGATTTGAATTAGGATAAAATAATTGATTTTTTGTTTTGTTTTGTCTTGTTTTGTTTGGATTTAGTTTAAAAAAATGCTGAAAAATGTTTATTTGTGATTTACATGCATAATATTCAAAATTATTTAGTCTAACTACTTAATATCAAAATTTTATTATTTTCAAAATCTATCATTGGTGATGAGATCTTGCTAGAAGAGGCCTACAACAGCAAGACTAATGATGTGCAAGCCATCTTAATCTGTTGGTTGAGAGTTTAGTCTTTTAAACAAGAAGGCATGAGTTCAATGTCTTACATACGCAGCGTGCGTGTCTTTACGATTACAACAAAGGATCAATAAACCCATCACCAATAGGAGAGCAACATCCCAAATTACTAATAAACCTCGATATATCATACTTTAGGACCTTCAAAATCAGTCTATCCCAAGTTCTCTATCGGACAATCCTTCCCTAACATATACAAAAGCAAACTCTTCGTCAGCATTCAAATGTTCGCCATGTTATATGAACAACAAAAAAGAATCATTACTTGTTAGTTTGGCTACAATACTTTTGACGAAGTTTCATGTACTTGATTATTTTATAATTAAAAAAAATTTGTTGCATCCAAAAGTACGACTAATGAGTAAGATTGGCCCCATCTGAGCTAGGATATCATGTGCACAATTAATGGGCTCTATAATACTAGGGCTATCATGTTGATAGAGAAATTCTTTTTTGAACGTACAATTAATCATATATTACTTGCTATTAAGTGATATATATATATATATATATATATATAT
>NW_018164576.1:2385494-2399277 GCF_001263595.1 Phalaenopsis equestris
CAATCATTTAAATGGAGCCAAACCATATCTATATATATATATATATTATTCATTTTCAAAATTTTGGCTGCATAACTGTTAATAAAAATATGAAAAATATGTCAGCATGAATCTCAAGGCAGACATAAGACTTGGGAGGATGATGAGACCAATCAGATGTACATGATCGCTGATTAACAGATTGAATGCGAGTACGAGAGGCGTTTGAATCGAGCGACCAGAAGAACGTGCTAAAGGATTTCCCACATGACAACTATCGGCCTTAGGGATGCTTGGTAGATTACCCTGTTTCAGTTCAAGTACCGATAGAGTCAAGGTGAGGCTAACGACCGACGAACTTCTCACCGACCGATATCAATCAGCCAGCTTTGTTATATTCAAATATCTTTGTAATTATTAAAATAAACCTCTTAAGGGGACATCCATAATTTTGTAAGATTGAGGTCTATCTTATAAATAGGGGGTCCATATCATGAATAAGGGGTTACACATTCATGTTGTTCTCCACTACCATTTCTCTCTCTGCAAGACTTTTTATACATTAGATATTATATTCAAGAAGAAGTTAAGTGATCTTGTATTTTGGGTTTAGTGTTTAGGCTTTAGAAGGTGTGTTTCCCAGCCAGTCTTGGATCCAACATGGCTTAGTTCGTCGTTGAATGAGATGTTTTAATACACTTGTTCATGAATCTTAAATTAGCCAATTCATACATAAAAAAAAATAGAAAAAAAAACTATAAATTGTGTAACAGCCATATACATTTTTTTAGAATAAATAATGTCAAATTATCCAATAAATTTCTTTATAAAATTTTTGTAAAAAATGTGATATTTAAAAGTAATATATATATATATATATATATATATATATATATATATATATATATACATATATATAGAAATATATATATATACATACATATGTATATATACATACATATGTATATATACATACATATGTATATATACATACATGATCATCTCATTTTTATAATAATTAAAAAATAATTATTCATAAATTTGAAAATTAATTATATTTAATAAATTTAAATAAATACTTATAAATCATATAGTTTACTTACTATAATATGAAACAATAAAAATCATGGCGATAGATGGAGTTGCGTTATTTTTATTTATCAAAATAAAAACCTTTTTTTTTTTTTTGGAAAATTTACATATTTATCACTTAATTGTCATGTATTTACACATCTAACATCTTATATATATCTGAAAATATATGTGACTGTAAATACATAAGAAATTAAGGATTTGGGGTATGTATGTAATTATGTAAATACCTTTCTAACATGCCAATAAATAAATAAATAAATAAATTAAAAAAAAAAAAAAAAAAAGAGGGAAAGAATTCGGGACGAAGGGAAGGACAGAAGGAGAGATAAGAGGAAAGGAGAGTGAAGAAATCAGCTGGGATCAATCAATCCGATCGCCGTCGTGCACCTCTTTCGGCAGGAGAGGATCAACAATGGGCTACTTGCCCTCTTCTCTGCGCAGGAAGGCGGTGAACTTGGTCTCCGACCTCACCACCGTTATCTTCAATCCAATCTCCGACCGATCCTCCGACCCAACAGTCAGCGTTTCTTACTTCCCTTTCATCCCCGTTGTATTCCTTAATTACTAATTTAACTCGTTCGGAAGATATTTTATTTGAGATTGGTTTTCTGTTAATGTTGCGTTTCAACCTCGAGCTGCCTGATAAGATTGTTTCTATTGCAATTAGTCTGTTCAATTTTGGTGTTCTTTCTGTTCTGGCTTTCTTGATCTTGTTTTTTTTTTTTTTTTGTGTAAGCTGGATTGGTTCGTAAGAATTCTAGTTTACGAGGTGTAGTAGGTTGGGGTTTTGTGATAGATTCTCAAGTTCTTGGTTGGACCTTTTTTGTCTGGGGCTGTGATAATCAGTTCACATTGACTTGTACTAATGTGATTTTGAGAATGATGGTGATGTATTTGTGAAAGATTGGGCTTCTTAGCCGTGAGTTGAGGGTTCAGACGGATTTGCGCTTTACTTATTTAGCTTAGTTGCTTCACAAAGATGACGATGCTTTTATGTCAGTCAGTTCTATTAAACAATACATTTTCAAGTTTGGCATTGTAGGATGTTAATTTTCGCGATTATTTTGCTAATGAACTGTAAGTTAAGAACTGATCGGCTGATAAGAAATTGTTTTTAGAAATACATATGCATGTTATGAAGCCTTCTTTCTGAATCAGTACCTTGAAAGAAGGACAGTGTTTCCGTGACATTTTGTGGTTAACGACAACATTGGCTTTTGTTCAGTTTTCTTTTGAAGATTTTTAGATTCAGCGTTTCACAATTTGTGTTACTCAACAATGAATATGGTATAGCTATCAGTGTCTTTTATGAGGGTATTTGTCGTTGGTTCTACTTTCATCTTATACAATTTCGGCAGCCTAACTAAAAATTTCTTCTTTCTAAACCTTATTTATACTTCCTCTATATGAACACGTCTCTAAAATTTTTGCTCTTCCTTGTGATATTTTTTATATGAAATGGGTTCGTCCATTATGTAATTTTGGTCTTGTAATTATAAAATTCATTATTTGTATCAAACCTTCTTGCCCGCGTGGTGAATGGGAAGTTTTAAAAATTTTGCTGAAGATATATTGATGAATCTGAGTTTTGAGCTTTAAAAAACTTGATTTAGGGTGAAAGAAAAATGGATATCTATTCCAGTTAATCTATCTTATTAATCTAATTGAAATTGGTATATTATAAAGCTATACTTGGCCTATACTTGGCCATTTTGCTGCACTTGGCCATTTTGCTGCATTTTTTTTTTTTTGGCTATGGATTTGCCGTAAAGTAAGATGAGAAAACATGTCAGTGGATAACATAAAACCATCTCTTATTTATGTTTTCATGCTAAATCAGTAAATAGATACGTGTGGTCATATGGCATGCAAGTGATTTTGAGTAATGGATGCTTATTGAGGGTGTTGGAGTGCAGTCATTTAGAATAATGGATCTCATGTTCAGAATATTTGTTTTTCCCACCGTCTAATCAAGGAAAATAATAAAAAAATGTTCCATCTATAGAATTCATTCTAATTGGCAGCTTGCAGCATTTCGTATGAAGTGACGAGTAGGTTTATAGCCATCATTAATGAGTCAACTTGAAGTTATCTTTCATTATGGCATATACTAATCAAACTTTTTGTTGTTATAGATTTGTTTAAGTTCTTTCTTCCTCATATCATGAAAAGAATACTATCAAATACAAAAATTAAGTATGAGATAACTTGTGAGATTTATATGTTGCAGAAATTGAGAGGCTCTTTTACACTTAATTTGACATTTGTTTTATTGATATTCAGGAAGAACCAGGGACAAGTTCTGATAAGTCAGATTCAGAAAAGGACTTTGAGCCACCAGAGGGACCTGACACCTCATCTTTTACAGCTTTTCTTGTCTCGCTTCTTTCTTCTACAGATTCTAGTGGCCATGTTGCTGAAGAATCGAAGGAGCAACAAGAAGGAATGGGAGAAACTGAAACAGCTTCGGAATCAGTAATGAAGGAACACAGTGTGAAGAAAGGTCTACTTTCAAGAGGCAAACAGTCTGTTGGAAAAGCTATTCAAAGAATAGCTTTTATTGGTGGATATAGACAAATATCAGAGGCAAAAGCTGACGAAGCTGCAACAAATGATTCAGAACTTGTAGTACAAGAGTTGAAAATATTTTCAGATGACAGGAGATCAAGATTTAAACTACCTGTTATTTCAGAACCATCATCACTTATGTCGGAAGATATGAGAAGATTTCTTTATTTTTCACTGCCTGCAGTGGCTCAAGGGAGGAATTGGTTGTTGCTTTATAGGTGTATATGTATATTAAATTTTGCTATGATATATTGATGTGCCATTCCTGTCTTTACAAATCAAGTTTTAACCAGATTATCTCTGGCATATAGTGATATTGAAGTGTTTCTATTTTTGATGCAGTACTTGGAGGCATGGGATTTCATTATCAACTTTGTACAGAAGAAGCTTGCTTTGCCCTGGTTACTGTCTTCTGGTAAAGATGCCTTTACCTCTTTGTTTTACTTTTTCCTGTTCAATAGATTTGAAGTCACCGATATAGTTAACTGGGTGAGCTCTTCTTTTTTGATGTAAACCTTTGTTTAAGTTATATTATCTTCAAGTTAAGCCATTGAATATTTGTTCTCTTTAACTTGTTAACATCTACAAAAATTTATGGGCGAAAGAGACTATATATATATATATATATATATATATATAATAAAGAAATTAAAGAAATGCTGGATTACACAGATTGTGCCACATTTGAACTTCCAAAATGAAATCTGGTTAAGGTTTCCTACATCATTTGGTAGGTTTCATGACCTAGGTTTTGAGAACTATATTTTCCTAAATGAGGTTGATTGTATGAAAAGTGCTTTTTCTTTTAGATTGAAGACTACATTGTTTATAGTTAGTTTATCTTTGCTGTTTTCTAGGATTTGAAAGTGAAATTTGTGGAATATGTTTAAATGTTAGGGATGTGAGAAATTCTAGCTTAATATTTACTTGTGAAACTACAAAAATCTATAATGGCATAGTCAAACAATGTTCATAGAAATAATTATGATTTAGAATTGGTGGCAAATAATGCCAAAGCTCATAAAATATAGTTTATTATATGATCTATAAAAAAATGAAGAGTTTTAATGTAGTTGAAAACCTTCACTTAAAGAGGTCAATTTTCCAAAGAAACCGTAATTTTCATTTAATGGTACAATTTTGTTCTCACTATAAAATGGTGTCAAAATGACCCACAATTGTTGTTGATTTGTCATTTGGAAATGATTGGTTCTTTCATTCATTTATTTTCTCTTTACTAGTGTAGTGTCAAATAAGTAAGGGTTCTCACATTAAAGACATATTTAGATAAAAAAATTAGTCAATGAAATTAATATTAGGATACGATCTTGGAATATAGGTACTCTCACAGGTAAATTAATGAAATTAGTTATATTATGATTCATAGAAAGATAAGTTTCTTATGTATTCAAGAAATTAAATGGGCTGGAGAAAATGCTAAGGAGATTGATAACTTAGGTTTTAAACTTTGGTATTCAGGTAAGAGGTGCACTAGAAACGGTGTAGACGTAATTGTAGATTATAGTTTGAATGATAATGTTGTAAAAATTAATATAATTAGAGATATAATTTTTAGCTAACTTAGGTTTTAAACTTTGGTATTCAGGTAAGAGGTGCACTAGAAACGGTGTAGACGTAATTGTAGATTATAGTTTGAATGATAATGTTGTAAAAATTAATATAATTAGAGATATAATTTTTAGCCCTTAAGATTATTGTTGATAATAAGATTTTTAATATTATAAGTGTTTATGCTCCTCAAGCAGGTTTAGATATAGGTTCTAAAGAAAATTTTGGAATAACCTAGAAAACTTTATACAAATGATACATATTGAAGAAAAAAATTTTATTGAAGGAGATTTAAATGGACATGTCGATAGAGTGATAGAATATTTTAGAAATATTCATGGTAGCTACGGTTTTGAAGTGATTAATGAAGATGGTAGAACCATAATAGATTTTGATTTAGCATATGATTTTGTTATTGCTCATACTTTTTTCAATAAAAGAGATGAACATATTATTACTTATAAGAATTGATCTAATAAAACACAAATTAATTATTTTTTTATGAGAAGAAAAGATCGTCGAGAATGTAAAGATTGTTAGGTCATTCCAAGTGAGAATTTAAGCACTTAACATCGATTATTAGTTCTGGATTTTAAGATGAAGAGTGGTAAAATAAAGAATACTAAGAATTATTGTCATAGAATTATATGAGAGCACCTAAAACACACAAATAAAAATATTTTTATGAGTAAACTTTAAGATTTCAAGATTTCTGATGTTCATGAAAAATAAGTTCTCAGCGGGATAAAGTAATAAATACTATTAAACAAGTGACAAATGATGTACCTGGAGAATCAAAAGAAAAAAAATTATAAATAAAATAGTTGGCGGGAAAATAATATGTAAGAAAAAGTAAAATATAAGAAGTTATGTTATAAAAAATTGTTTAAATATAAAAACTTAGAGAATGAGAAAAAATATAAAATGATCTATAGGGAGTTTAAGAGAACGATTTGTGAAGCTAAAAATTTTTGTTTTAGTGATCTTTATAATGGATTAGATACTAAAGAGGTGAAAAATATATGTATAAACTAACCAAACAAAGAGAAAAGAGAAGTAAAAAATTTAACTCAAGTAAAATGCATTAGAGATGAAAATCAAAAAATGCATTTCTTAGTAAAAGATATTCAACATAGGTGGACGAGTTATTTTGATAAAATTTTTAATGAAGTTCCTGAAAATACGATCAATTTAAATGAACTTATTATCTTTAATAATAATAAAATATTTTATTTTTACTGTCGTATTAGTAAATAAAGAATTTGATGAGGCTTTAAAGAAAACCAAGGGTGGAAAGATTGTACGACCTAATGATATCCCAATTGAAGTGCGAAAATATTTAGGAGATTTGAGAGTTTCTTGGCTTACTAAACTTTTTAATATTATTTTAAAAACTAAAAAGATGCCCGAGGAGTGAACGAAGTATTTTGGTCCCTATTTTTAAAAATAAAGGGGATGCACAAGAGTGTGCAAATTATAGAAGAATTAAATTAATATTTTATACTTTAAAATTATGGAAGAGGGTAATTAAACATAGGTTAAGAAGTATTACAAAGATTTCTCATAATCAGTTGGGATTTATACCGGACAGACTATGGAAGCTATACGTTTATTGAGAGGTTTGATGGAAAAGTATAAAGAGCATAAGGAGGATCTACATCTGATTTTTATTGATTTAGAAAAAGCTCATGATAAGGTTTCAAGAGATATCCTTTGGAGAGTTCTAGAGAAGAAAGTAGGATTGACCAATAATTTTCCTATTTCAGTTGGGTTACATCAGACATCGACTTGAAGCCTATATCTTTTTGCTTAAGTTATGAATACTCTTACTAGACATTAACAGGAGGATGTACCCTGATGTATGTTTTTCACTAATGATATCATTTTTGTGGATAAGACTAGAGAAAAAGCTAAGGAAAAACTTAAATTATGGAGGTCTACATTGGAGTCTTAAGGCCTTTGTTTAAATAGAACTAAATTGAATACATGGAATGTAATTTTAGTTGTAGTAGTTATAGTGACAGAGTTGTGTAACTATGGGTGATCAAATTATTAAAAGGTACGAATGCTTTAGATATCTCGGGTCTAGGGGGCAAATGAGTCAAGCCAACTCGTGAGCCGGCTCGAGCTCGGCTCGCTAAGTGGCTCGTGAACGGAGCTTGATGTGCTAACAAGCTAAGCTTAAGCCAGCTCGGACTCGACTCGTTCTGGAGCTGGCCTGTTTAAAAAAAAATATTAACATAAAATATATTGAAAATTTATTAAATTTCTAAATTTTATCTTTTAGGTATTGAAAATGTTAAGAAAGTAATATTTTTTATTTATATAAAGTGATTTCTTATTATTTATCTCCTTATTCTTCATTTTATTTGTCAACCTATTATAAAGTTATTTTAAATTAATATAATTTTCTCTCTTTTATATTAAACATGCCGGCTCAAACTCATAGACTTAAGGTCGAGCTCGAGCTCGATAAAATTAATCAAGCTCAAGCTCAAGCTGAGGGTGGCTTGAGCTCGGTTCGACTCGTTTACACCCTACTCGGGTCTATTGTTCAAAGTGATGGTGATATAGATAGGGGTGTTATTAGTAGAATTCAAGTTGATTGGTTGAAGTGGAGGAATGCTTTGGGTCTATTGTGTGATAGAAAATTACTGCTTAGACTGAAAGGAAAATTTTATAAGATGGTGGTGAGACCTGCAATGCTCTATGGCCCACTTATTGGGATGAAGGCTTGTTGTTGTTGTGGTAGTAGTTTGATTTGAACAATGGCTAAAATTCTGGAGTGAGGATGTTTATCTATAATCTTCGATTGAATTCTAATTGTGCATTTTATTAAGAAAAAGACATCTTTTTATACAGCTACCCTACAATTTAAGTATTTGTAAGCTTTGGTTTCAGTCTTTATATCCTATAGAGCTGACGTATTAACTGTTCCACCAAGTATTCAAAGCTTCCTATAGAGCTGACGTATTAACTGTTCCTTAAGTATTTTTAAGTTTTAGTTTGTTTGTTGTGCAGGGCTTGAATAAAATAGAGAAAGAAATTGAAAGAAAAAACATAAAATTAATAACTCATTGGGAGAATTAGGTAAATTGAGTTCTGCTATCATTTTGTTGATTTTTGTAGTTCTTATTATAATTCTTGTACCAGAAATATACCTAAGAAATAATGTTGTACCAAAGAAAGTTCTCATCTGTGGCTTTTTCCAGAAAAAAATCTAAGAGTTATTTCCTTCTAAATGATCCAAATCACAATGAAGGATAATGAAAGTTAGCTAATATCATATTTTTCTTTGATTGCATTGCTTTAACACAAATAAAAACACAGAATATAAATAAATCGCATTAACAACTCATTGGGAGATTTAGGTAACTTGAATTCCTCTATCATTACTTTTTTTCTTATTAGAATTCTTGTACCAGAAATATACCTAAGAAATATTGTTGTACCAAAGAATCTTCTTATCTGTGGCTTTATTCTGAAATGGCGTAAGAGTTATTTCCTTCCAAATGATCCAAATCACAGTGAAGAAGAATGAAAATTTGCCGATATCATATTTCTCTTCGATAACATTTTCTTCTACACATAGAAAAATGGCTGAAGATGCAATTAATGGTATTGTTAATGCCAAATATATTGTATAGTCTATCCCGAATGCTTGAAATGATTGGATAGCTGAAGAAAATGGAATAATAATCTTCAGGGTGAACTTTGCACACTCGCATGTCGCAATAGATTAAACACCATTTTATGAAGAGAGATTTATCTTTTTTTTTGGATATATGATCTAATCCAAACATAAATATTTTATGAGCAATAGATTTTCATATCGAATCCGTGCTGTAAAGATGCTTCTATTGAAGATGAAATTGCAAATTTGATTGAGTAGGCGCCATGTGATCGCAGCCAATGTAGGGCATCATTTGAAGAGTTAGGATCTAAGGATTCGAGCAGCATAGAGATCATTAACACCCTTTATGAGATGCGGTAGGTTATTAATGCACTATTGGATGGGTCAACCCTAATTAGAAATGAATTGAGAGCTTACTAAGAAGTTGGGTTTCTTGGATAGCTTTAAAGATAGGAGAACATATTAACCGATGGAGAATTCAATAGTAGTGTCTTTTCAAATTTTGAGGGAATATCCTTTATTTCTTTCAAGATATATTGACAAAAGTTAGCGGATAGTACTTTCCAAATCGTTTAATGGAGGAGGAATATGGAATATAGAGTTACTCCAAAAATTCATAGGACTACAATATTTTAGATTCTTCCATTGAATGATTTTACTAGCAACAGATCTATTATCCACTTGAATTGATTTTTCGATCCATTTTTCTATGATAATAATATTGAACAAGCTTTCAAGGCAAGCAGGGTCTTTAAGATGATAGATATATTCAATTAATGAGGTCAATCCATTACTCCTGTCACTGCCAGGCTGAAAGAATTACTTTTGATAGAGTTGATTTTTGAAATAACTCACTTAAGAATCCAAAGTTAGGAAAAGTAATAAATTGAATAGAAGGACAAAGTTGATGAGAATATGTCTTTCACCTCCAGTTATACTTTCTTTTCCAACAAGTCATTTTCTATTGAATTTTATTAATGAAATGTGACGGAAGGGCTTTCTGAATAGTTTTAGAGCTAATAAGGATGCCATGATATTTGAAAGCAATTTATTACAATTTACACCCCACTAAATTTGCTTAGGATTAACCCTTATTGCCTTAGTATTTAACTTTTCGAGTTGATGAGAGAGAATTTAGCAAAGTTCACTTTGAGGACTGGAATCTATTTGAAGATTTTCAAGATTTTTTTAAGTTTCATGACTTCATCAAAGGACGCACAACTACAGCAACAACAACACCTAACCTTTATCCCACTAAAGTGGGGTCAGTTACATGAATCCTTTTTCTCCATTGCATCCTATTGAGTGTCATATTTTCATTTAATTCTAATAAATTAAGATCAGCTTTTTATACAATATGCCCAAGTCTTTCTAGGCCTACCTCTATCTTTCTTAAGTCGAATCTAAAACATCTACACTTCTAATCGAATCATCAGCAGTCGACGTTTAATGTGACCAAACCATCTAAGATGACTCTCTCTAATTTTGTCCGCCATTGGAGCTACACCAATCCTATCACAGATTTTTCAAAGAATACACAATTAAAAAAAATAAGTTATCGTGTGAAAATTGAATTCTATTGAGCTTGAGAGAGGGAGGGAGGTTGGGAGGGAGCTTTCCCATTAAAATGATATGAAAATTAGCATGGATGATAGTTTTTATTCACACAATTGTTAAATTGACATCAAGAAATCTCTTTTAGAGGATTTGAAATATGATGACAGTAAAAAAAAAGAAAACTTAATAAAATCTATTTTGAAAATAACCTTTTTCCCTTTTGTTCCTAAGACAAGCAAATTGTTTCATGGGTTGCAAATAAAATCTAGCGTGCCTCTCCTTTCAGTTAAAGAACCTAAGAAATTACCCACTAGAAGAGACATTGAGGGTCCTAAGAATGTTTGGAGAGGACTTTAGTGAGGATTTTGAAGTCTACATTTAAAAAAATTGATATGTAAAAAATCTTTAAGATGATCAAATATGCCCTTAGGAATAAGACCGTTGAAATTTGAGCTATGACCGTTGAAATTTGAGCTATGACTTTTGAGAGAAGCTTCTATGATTGTCATAAATATTTTTGAACATAAGAGATATGCTAAGATGAATAGAATCCCACATGACTTGAAAGAATTTTAATGTAAAGCTATTTGGACTAGGAGATTTACTTGCTTTGAAGAAAAGACAACTTAAATCCCTTAATAACTAAAGGATAGCCCATACTACATAGATTACCCAAGTGCTCATTCGATTAAAGTTTATAAAACTTGATGTCAAAATTCGATAGATGATGTTGTTGAATAAACTCTTCTAGACGTTAAAATCTTCCAAAACATATTTTTGAGTAAGAGGACAAATCATTCCCATTCTTAACTTGATGGATGTAATACAAAGTTTTTCGAGTTGGTTGTTTTGTGTTGACATTCCTACTTTGGTTTTGCATCTAGCTTCATTTATATGAACTACTTTATTTCTATGATTTCTGTAATACTTCTTTCTCATGGTTTGATTTCAGTAGGAGCTCAAAGTTTTTCACTAGAAATTAAATTTGGGTTTCTCCTCTATTGATTATCTTTAGTTGTAATTATTTATAAGATGGTTAAATCATGCGGGGTCCTTGTTAATAGGGGATTTGAAAAAGTTTTTAACAAATGCCTTCACTATAGTAGTAACAAAGCTTTTTAAATTTTGATTTCACTTTTACATTTGAGCCAAGCGATCTAATGTTGCTAAGATGCTCATATTGGTGGCTTGGCACTTCTGTCCTTATAAACATTAACTGCATAGGTGTAATTAACGTGATCCCATAATGAAGAATGATGAAGTATTTGGAAGGTACAACAAATTTCATAGAAATACACTAATTGAGATGTATTTTCTTATGCTTTTCCTCTCTTTTGATGATGGCCATAATTATACATTAAAATATCAATTTCAGGAATTGATGAGTTTTTAGGTCCTCGTGTTTTGAAAGTTTCTCAAAGCAGTACTTGTGTTTTGCTTCACTTTGCAAAGAAATTGTCAAGGCTTTGTTTGGTTTGAAGGACTTGAAAGAAAGAAATGCAGGATAAATGGAAATGTAAAGGGTAAAGGAATTGAATTAAAAGTAATTTTCACCCAATTTTTGGTTGAGAAGAAATTTTGTGCAAAAAAGAAATCTTCGTTTGGTTGACAAGAAATTGAGTTTTATTTTATTTTATTATTTATTATTATTATTTATTATTTATTATTATTATTTTTGCTTGTGAAAGACAGGGCATGTTAATCGTCATTATGGCTTGATAAATTTTTCTTTCGGTTCATCACTAAGTTTAGTTATGGAATCTTCGATGCAAAAATATATTTGTTTACATTTTTACATTTCCTTGGTAAACTCAATTACTTATTAATTCTCATTGGAACTGGACACCGAATATGAAATTGTGAAGAAAATGTTTTGCATTCCCTCCACTTTCTTCAGAATAAACATATGCAAAGGCTCTATTTGTTTTGAAGGAGTTGAAAGAGAAGAAATGAAAATGTCGATTGAAATGAAATGAGCTTTCACCCATTCATATTTCCTGCCAAATAGGCAAATACTTAGTAAAAATATTATTTTTTATTGTTCGGCTGATCAGAAAATATTATCTTTTATTATGACAAGACCACATGTGAGTTCTAAAGATATGTGCTAAAACTTTCTTCTCAATTTTGACTCATCAAGGAGTTGTTATTGAAAAAATGTATTTGTTCTTATTTTTTAAGTAAATCTAATTAACCGTTCATTATATTGAAACTAAACACCAATATGAAATTGTGAAGCATGAATTATTTGCATCCCTTCTGAATGCTTCAAAACATTCATAACCTAAAAGTTAGGGGCATTTACATACCAACCACACAATTCCTATGTATTAACATATCTATGTTTATACCACCAAATCTTTCATATCCCATCAAAGTTTCACTATTTTAACTTTTAAGAAATTAAATACATGTTTTCATGTATAGGTAGGGCGGCATATATGTAAAAATTGAAATTTTGGTGTTAGATGATATGCAGATATGCAAATACATCAGAATTGAGTGGTATGTATATAAATCTTCCTCAAAGTTACCATTACAAATTAGGCCCAGCAGGCCTCTCCGAGCATCAATGCATCCTTGGGAGGATCACCCATGCCACCATGCTTCTCTATTTCAATAAACTTCTAGGAGATTTTGGTGTCAAAGCACACCTTCATTCCCAGCATGCCTCATGAACTGTCATAGATGCCTCGTCAGTAGTAATGGCAAAACCACCGCCTATGCAGCAACAAGAAATTAAGCAAATGTCGGTGGTGTTTTTATATAATTGAACAGTCTGATCCAGTGTTTTTGAATCTTTTCATCCCAAATATCTGTTGGGCTCTAATATTTAGTGATTTTTTTTTTTGTGCTTAACCTATATTGAGAAAGTCGCTTTATTTGCATAGAATTGAGATTTGTGATTTTGCATATTGATTTATTAAAATGTTATTTTAGGATATTCTATTATAGGATTTTAATCTTGTTCTTATGATCAATCTAGGTTACATGAATAAGCTTAATCAATCTTGATTGATGCTATTAATTTATTCATGGGCTCCTCTCAGGTTGTTGGGGATCAGAAAGGTGCTGTTTTCGGTGGTTTAGCTGAGGCACCATTTCGACCATCTAATAAGAAATACCAGGTGGCTGACACATTATATTTATTTATTAAGCATACCTGTTAATGGATGTTTTTTTTTCCTGGGAAATTTACATATTAACCACACAATTCTTATGTATTTACATATCTAACCGCCAAATTTTATATTTACACTCATAAAAGTTTGGTGTTATACATCTGGGCATTAAATGATGTATTTCATTTTTAAAAAGATGGTGATGGTGATATTTTTTATGTGATGTTAAGGATTTGAGTGGTATGCATATATATATATA
>NW_018164576.1:2400308-2442116 GCF_001263595.1 Phalaenopsis equestris
GTAAAATTCAAGATTTCAAAATTTGGGATATTCATGAAGAAGCAAATGTGATGTGGGATAAAATAACAAACACTATTAAACAAGTAGCAAAAGTTGTTCTTGGAGAATCAAAAAAAAAATATTTACAAATAAAACTAGTTGGTGCTGGAATAATAATGTGCAAGGAAAGATAAAATATAAGAAATTATGTTATAAAAATTGGTTTAATTGTAAAAGCTTAGAGAACTGAAAAAAATATCAAACGGCCCGCAGCGAGTCTAAAAGAACAATCTGTGACGTAAAAAATTCTGCTTTTAATGATATTTATAATAGATTAGATACTAAGGAGGGTGAAAAATATATGTATAAACTAACCAAACAAAGTGAAAAGAAAAGTAAAGATTTAACTCAAGTAAAATGTATTAAAGATGAAAATCAAAAAATACTTTTCTTAGAAAAAGATATTCAACATAGGTGAGTGAGTTACTTTGATAAACTTTTTAATGAAGTTTCTGAAAATACGATCGAACTTAGTGATTTGAAATTCTCTTCCAAATCTTCCTCGTCCTCTGCGCCGATATTTTTCTTCTCTGCCTAGAACCTCGCTCTGATACTACTTGTTAAAAAATTAGGGCGAAGAAAAAATAAGAATCGACACAAATCCAGAAGAACACACAGAGATTTAATGAGGTTCTGCAAAGATGCGTATGTCCTCGGGAGCAGAGCGGCGATTCTTTTTAATATTCAGAAAAGGGTTACAGAATTCAGGGATACCTCCCGGGATTACAAACAAACTCATTTATAAACCAAAAGTAAATTCTAAGTACAATATGTAATTACAACATTACCTCTTGTACCGTACCGCGGGGCGTTGCCTCCGCACCCCCAACCCACATAACGTAACTTCCCGATTTAGACTGATTCTTCCACCCCGCTTCGTTCCAGCGTCCGTCCCTATATGATATATGAACCATACCATAACACCTAATTTGAGAAAAAAATATTTTGTCCTGCATAAAGTCGTCCGCCGATGTGATGTATAAAGATGTGACACCCAGTAATTGATCGTACGGATGTGTGATTTTCAGACGGAAAATTTTCTCCAGTTTGAGAGCTTCCTCTATTGATAAACTTCTTCTTCCTCAAAATTTAACAATAAGAAAAATGTAGCATTAATCCTCTCTAAAAATATTTATTTATTTAAGTTTGTGTTACGTTTTAACAAATATTTTTTATTTTTCAGTAAGTAGGAAGCTAACTTTGCATTTTTTTTATTTTATGTGTGTTTTTTTAGTGTACCATTGTTAAATATTATATCATGTTTTTGATATTTATAATAGCAAGTTTGACATATGTAAAGTTTTATCACTATTGAATCATTTTAGAACAGAGGGTCCTGTAATACTCGTGAGTGCATACAATTTGTGGAAAAGAGATGAAAGAGTGATGGATATTAGGCTTGAGAGGAGGCCTCAGGAATTGTATGTTAAACTTAGACCTCTGGTAAGCTATGGTTTTAGAGAGAGAGAGAGATTATGGGAAAAAATCCAGGTTTCCTATTTCTCGTCTTGACTTTCATTTTATTCTAAGAGGAGAGAATAGTAAAAAAAAATATGTGTTTAGTGCAGTAGGACACACATCCATGATGTCTTGACAATAAGAATGTGGCGTTGATTTTAGGCGGTGCTTTTCGAACTTGTGCCCTTCTTAGTAATGATGATCATCTATGAAAGTTGTTCAGAAGGCTTGGTCACCACTATGGAAGATGCTCAGTGCAGTCACTTAAACAGATGGGCCCATTCAACAAGTGAGCTCAGTTCAGCATATTAACCTCCATTTAAAATTCGCATAGAAAGTTTGAATTTTAGGTATATGATTATATTTATGCGTACACTCTTATCTACATTGCAATATATGTTAAAAAAACGATATATATATATATATATATATATATGAATTTTTAGGTGTTAGATATATAAATACATAAAAATTGTGTGGTATATATATGTAAATGCCCCCATTTTTTTCATTTGATTATGAGAAAAACATGGAACATCTACCATGAACTTTTCATCATTTCATTCACCATTGCCATTTTAGTCACATTAGTGCTATGCTTTCCCTATTAATTTGTATTTTTACTCGAGCAGGGGACGAATAGTAGCTTTGTTTTCACAAATATTTATGACAGCCCTATTATCTTTCGCCCCACAGGTAGTCAGATTGCCCTTCTCTTCTTGTTTACTTCTGATTTTAAAATATCACTAGTTAGTGTTTCCTGACCCGCCTCGGTTAATCTACCAATTTTGATGTAGTTTTACTGCAATTTTATTTGTAATAATTTGTTCTGATGAAATTTCCTTCTTAGCTATTGGGAAAAAAATTGAATAAATCAACTGAAACATCATACCGTCCTCTTAAAGATTAAACTTTAAAATTGCAAATTTATCCAGTGTTAGGAAAATACATCTGAATCCCAAACTTTCAGGTGCTAATCATTATTTCACTCTCTGCTCTCCGGATTATTTTGCTATGGGTGGAGGTGGCCACTTCGCACTATACTTGGATGTAGACTTGTGAGCTTCACCTTCTTCTCTTATTATTTCTCTATTTTCTCCATGGCCAAGAAGTATGAGTTAATAGAAATCTCATACTTTAATATTAATCTTGATTTTTAAATTTTTTTCTTAATTTGGAAGGTTAAATGGTTCAAGTTATCAGTCAGAGACATTCGGCAATCCATGCCTTGCACATTCTGAGGACTTCAAAGTGAAGGAGGTTGAGGTAAATTAATAGAAATATTTGCAATTTTTTCTTACTATCAAAACAATATTAATTCATTTTTGCATACTGGAGCTCAACTTACATGCAGTTATGGGGCTTTGTTTACCCTTCAAAATATGAAGAGATGTTAACTTTGTCTCGAACTGAGAAGCCCGGGATCTGGAGCTGGTAAATTGACTCATGACGAAAATTTTCAGGTCAGGATGAATCTTAAAGTTCTATATTTACTTTATTTTGAGATGAATACAAGTGCAACACATATATCTCTAATTATGTAACACTTGTGCTACACTCATTTACTGGCGCACCTAAGTTTTCTCTTCGGTACGAACATTAACCCAATCATCAACTTTGGGTCTAACCCAGTTTCACTGTAACTGGTTCATGTGAAGCTGATGTAAATATCTAGTTAGTTTGATCTCTATATAACCAATCAGAGTTATTGGAGTGTCAGAGGATATCATCAGTGAAATATAAAGAAAAGCATGTGTACACAAAAACTGTCATCCTCTTGACAGTAATATAAGGAGTATAATTTTGACATTTCAGAAGTAGCTAGCTTGATTTTTTTCTATGAAATAATATGAAGTTGTTTTGAGCAGATTTTAGAGAATCAGTCCATTGACCAGAATGAATTGATCCAAGTTACTATGATTGGTTATTAATTTTTATTCATATTATAGATTTAATTATTATTATTATTATTTCACTATAATTATTATATTAATAAATTTAATAATATTATTTTAAATGTAATGGTATAAATGATAAATTTGATGACTTTAAATCTGAATATGGTGATTGGTGAATAACAATTATGAGAAAATAAGCAGTATTTACAAGTAAATTTTGAGTGATTTAATAGTTATATTAATATATTAATTATCACATTAAAATATCAAATATTAATCTGTTTTAAATTCAAATAAAATAAAATAATTGAATCCTTGAAATAAAAAGAAAAAAAGAAACTTTACAACCTTAGAGAAGCTCCTGAAAAAAATTACATACGTAAGATGCGCTGCGTATATAATGGAGGTTATATGGGTGTTATATCAATATTATATTTGTGTTATATTTCTTGTAATCTCCATATAACTTTCATGTAATGTTAATATAACATACATATAACCTCTATTATGTACGTAGCGATGCGTACGTCTTACGTACGCAAATTTTTTCCTTATTTCTAATCTCACAGATGAGCGATCAGAAAACATAATATGCATCAACACTTGGTGAGCAAGAGTCTTGTGTGTGCTAGCTAAGCGAACAAACCAAATTAAAGTTCATTATATATATAAATGAAGTTACCATGAACATGACACATGAAGCTTTTATGACGGCCCTGCATGAAATATCGTCCACTACACTCCATAAACGATTTATTCCAAGTTTTTATTTCAAGAAAGGGAATAATTTTTCCAAAAAAAAAAAAAAAAACTTAAATACACATCACTTGAAATGTTATTATTTATATGAATCGGATATATGCATGTCATGATCAAAACATCAATAAATCGATAAAAAATGAAGCATAAATGTTCGAGTTTTCTTGTGAATTTTGATATTTAAGTGATAATTTGAAAAATAGACGAAAGAGAATGCTAGATTTAACGGAAATGAAAATAGTTTTAAAATATTTACATACATGCCACATAAATCATATATATTTATATTACTGAAACTTGTATATTTATATGCATACGTGTCAATTTTTAAGTAATACACTAATAATACTATGATAAATCTATAGTGCTTCGGAATTTAATATTTTCTGAAGATGACAATGATCTTAAAACGTCTTCAATAAAACATGAATCTCGAGATAAATTTTTAAGTAAAAAATATTCAAACTTTAATCAAGTCATTTAGTGTTCAAATTTCATCAAACTTATAGTCAAATGACCAACTCGACGAGGCAGATCCAATGATACCAAAATTAGTCAAATCCGTGCTAAATCAAGTTCAGATCAAGCCATTAAGTCACTTTTGAAAACTTTCTGAGCATATTTAGAAGGTCAAATGAATGTCAAATTTGACGAGCTTATTGTCAAATCAAGAGTCTCGACAAGCCAAATCAAATGAACTCAAAATCAGTCAATTCTGACATCGTTAAGGCACTCAAATATCCATCAAATGTCGTCTGATCAAAGGGAGCTCTTCAGATCGTCTAATCAAAGAAATTATATTCTTGTATTAATTACACCCGAAACTCTATAAATAGAGCACCGCCCCTCTCATGAGGGAAGAGGGGAGCTTGAAGTTTGGAGAAGGAGCCGAAATTTCACCACCACTACTGCTAATTGTCGTCGATCACCATCAACCACCGCCGACCGTCATTAATCAATTATGACCGTCATCGATCACTGCCGATCATCGATGATCACCGCCAATTTCTGTCAACCATCACCGAACGCCGCCATTCACTGCCAATCACCATCAACAACCACCAATCATACGCTAACAATCTCTATCGGTCGACACTTATTCCTAGCAACAAATCCATCAGTGCGTCGACATTGTAACTTGGAAAACCTAGTAACCATTTTCTGCCTATGGGACAAGTGGTTGCTACTGTAATTATCTTTCTATAGTGGAACTCTTTAACTGGGCCAAACCCTTTGATTTTTTCCCATCCCGTCTTTTCCACGTAAAAACTTCTTGCATTTCTATTTGTTATTTTCTCTTATCAGAGTGTGTGTTGAATTCTCATATAACACTAGGACGATAATCTATTACTCTATTGTCATGAATTTTCTAGATATTAGTCAATGAATAAAAAAAAAAAATATTGCTCAGTGCTTAAATGTATATCACATTAATTAAAAATAAAATAAAATAAATCTTAAATATGTTGAAGCGCTGGCCCGTCCAAAATAATAATAAAGAGCATGATATACATGGCCTGTCATATGCAATAGTTTTATTTTATTTTCATCTTATTTACATGACTCATCCCTAAATCTACACATCTCTCCAATATCAGGTGTTCATTCATCACTATATGTATAGGTAGAGCTGAAATTATCTCCTCTTAAGAATGAGAAAGTTTACTAAGTAAATAAATTAATATTAAAAATTAAATTAATTGAGAATTAAGACATATATATTATGGAAGCAAAAATACCTATTTATTAATAATAATGTATGACAGAAATTCTCTTTCGTAATTTAAGGCACTGAGATTGTCCCAATAATCTATTGAACTTGTCTACGCTCCAGTCAACCAGCTCCAATTAGCCCAGCCAGCCCCAATTGGCCGACTTTTAAGCCATTGGGCAATTGCCAACATTGAGCTGTAGTTATAAATCATAAACTATTTTCTAACAGTCAAACTAATTCAAATCAGCAGATGGAAAATTGGCAGAATCTTTTCCCCTATGAGCCACATAATTGTTGCATATGTAGCAGCCTGATCCTTTCCCATATGTTAATGTCATCTAATTTATGTACATATCTACGTGTTTTTAAAGTACTGAGCATAAAAATATATCTAGATGGAGCAAAATTCTTAAATTGTCTAATTGCATAACGAAGAAAATAATAAATTTTACTATTTATATGAAAAAAAATGTCAAATTTTAGGATGTATGATTCCGGAATGCTATCATTTTGAAACTCTCATAGCCTAAATATACATGTATTCCTATTAAAGGTTCAATTCTCATGTCCTATAGGATTCAATTCCTCTCATACGGTATTATATTTGAGGCCTAAACTATATAGATTTATCGTTAGGTTATAATTAAATGCGCTCAAATGCTATAGAAAAAAATACAGAGCTATAAATGATTAAATTTGATGGAATTTTCAATTGTTTGATATCCCTTAGTGTCTAGCCTTATAATAAGGGGGTTTGCTAGGGGTGTTTCTGAAATTTTGCATTTACGAGCCTGTCCAAGCTGCTGGTTATGCAGGCTGCGGGTCATCAAGTTGCGGGTTGTAAGTTGTTGGTCGTCTAGGCTGTTGGTCGCCAAGGCTAAAGGTTGTTTAGACTGCTCGTTGTCTAGGTTGTGGGTCGTCCAGGTTACGGGCCTTCCATGTGGCGGATTGTCCAGACTACGGGTCGTTCGGACAGCCGGTCGTGCATGCTGTGGGTTGTTCAGGCTACGGGCTATCCAGGCTGCGGGTCATCCAAGCTGCTAGTTGTTTAGATCACATGTCGTCCAAGCTGCTGGTTGTCTAGGCTGCTGGTAGTCCAAAATGCGAGTCAGAGAAATTCAGTCTAACATATTTTTGTTATAAAGCCTCATATCAAAATCTAAAACTTCCAACATTCCATATATATCTTCTGCTCTTCGATGTCTTCTGTCTTCCACAATGAAGCCACTCATTTCTCCTCTGACCTCAATCCAGCTCTTCCCAGCAGATTTCTTCACTCCATAACTCTTCATTAATCTTCGCAGCTCCGCCAAATCATCCCAACGACCAGAAGTAGCATAAATACCACACAACAGAACATAAGCTGCAGAATTGTAGGGGTCAATGCACAGAACACTCTCAGCCGCTCTTCTCCCAATATCCACATTATTTTGAACTTTACAGGCAGCCAACAAAGTCTTCCACATTATCACATCTGGTTCAATTGGCATCTCGTTAATGAAGCTTTCAGCCTCACTTAATCTACCGGCTCGAGCGAGCAGATCAACCATGCACGAACAATGTTCTCGCGTGGGACGAATAGCATAAATGGTGCTCATCATGTCGTAGTAATATAGCCCTTCGTCTACGAGCCCAATATGACTACAGGCTGTGAGAACCCCCACAAATGTAACATGATTTGGCTGAATGCCAGAGTTCTGCATTCTCTTGAAAAGCTCAAGAGATTCCCTTCCATGGCCAAACTGTGCGTAGCCTACAATCAAACTGCTCCACGAGAAAACATCACAATGACTACCTGTCAACTCAAATAACTTTCCTGCAAGGCTTAAGTTTCCACATTTAGCGTACATATTAATCAAGCCATTCCTAACCATCAGAGAATCTACAAATCCAGTCCTCAGAGCAACACAGTGTGCTTGATTTCCCATGTCCAGGCAAGCTAAATCAGCAGCAGCACTCAATATACTATTTAAAGTTATATTATCAAATTCAAAGTTTGAACTTCTCATGAGTGCAGATAATCTGAAAATCTCACGTGGTTGCTGGTGCTGTAAACATGCAGTTAAAATTGTGTTCCAGGAAACAGAATTGCGAGTTTTGTTCATCTCTTCAAAAAGATTCATTGCAGTATTCAGGTCTGAACATTTTGCATACATGTTTAGAAGGGCATTAAAGGCTGCGGTACTTCTGCAAAAACTCATCTTGAATAAGTAAGCATGGATTAACTGGCCTTGAAATAGAGATTGGGGAATAGTGCAAGCTGAAAGCAAGCACTGAATGGTAATATCATCTGGTTCCAAACCTGAAAGTCTCATCTCTGAGAAAAGATGAATAGCTTCATCGGCAAAACCTCCAGAAGAAAATGCACCTATTACTGAATTCCATGAAACTAAATCAGGCTCCTCCAGCAGGTAGAATGATTTCCTTGCGCAATTCAAGTTTCCACACCTTGAATACATGCCACTCAAAGAACAACCAGCAAATGAGTTTTTTTCAAGCCCAAACTTTGTACATAAACTGTGAATCTGTTCCCCATACTTCAATAGATTTAGATTTCCACAAGCACTAAAAGCACTCCCAAAATGAAACTCGTTAGGCCTATGAACCCCTGCACCAATCATTTCCCCGAAAAGGTGCAATGCTTCAAATTCATGACCTTGCTGAGCAAATCCAGCAATCATTGATCCCCAAGAGATTAAATCCTTCTCTGTATTCCTCTGAAACACTACAAATGCATCGCTAATTCTCTCTGTTTTCGAATACATTGTTACGAGTGCATTCAGAACAGTAACATCAGACCCATAACCCAGCTTTATGACATGGGAATGCACCTGCATTCCTAACTCTCCATCAAATAGGCCTGAAGAAGATCGAATCAGGCTTCCTAAAGAGAAATCATCCGGAACCAAGCCTTTCTGAAGCATTCCCCGGTACAGCTCCACAGCTTCCGTTTCTCTATTGCTCTGGGAATACCCAGAAATCATGGAAGTCCAAGAAACAACATTCCTTTCGCGCATAGTGTCAAACAGCTGGCTGGCGTCATCCATGGCCCCACATTTTCCATACATGATGAGGATATGGTTGTGGAGGATGACATCAGGGATGACATTGGAAGAAAAGAGGTGGCGGTGAACAAGGCGGCCATGGTGGATAGACTTGAGCTGGGCGCAGGCCACAAAGAGATTAGCGTAAGTGCTGCGGCCGAGAGTTTTGGATTCAAGGGAGTAGAAGACAGAAATGGCATCTTCGAAGTTCTTCTGCTTGCAGAGGTTGATGATGGCCGCTTCGCCGCTGCAATAGCAATTGGCATTTAGCTCGGCGTAGGATAGCAAGGAGGGCTGGGCAGAAGTGGAGAAAAGTAGCCGTTGCACCTTACTGAATTTGAATTTCATTCTTTTTCTTCGTTTTTTTATTAATCCACTCTATTTAATTATAACACCTATTTTATTTAATATTTATATTAATCTCTTGTCATATAATTAAAAGATTTTATTTTTAAAATAAAATGACCTCGATTAATTTACACGCCAAATGTCTTAAAGATATCTTATTAAAAAAAGTCATCAAATTTACTCTAACTTAATTATATGAATAGTCAACGAAAATTTATATTATTCTTATTTTAAATAATTTACATACATACCACCTAATACTTACGTGTTTACATATCTAATATTAAAATTTTCCTTTTTTTACATTTATGCCACCTACAGCTTTCATATAACTAGGGGTGTAAATGAACCGAACACGAACGAACAGAGCTTGTGTTCCTGTCCAGTTCGTTTGAATTTAATTTGTTTAAAATAAGCTCATGTTTGAAATTGTTCGTGTTTATTTCTTAAACACGAACGTGCCAAACACGAGCTGTTCGCAAACGACGAGCCAGTTTGACGTCCCTGATATTAATATATATAACCTATATTGTATAAATATATAATATCTGTATTAGTATATTACTAATATAGTATATTAATATATTATTATTTTTAATTTATTATATATTATATTTTATAAATTTTAATTTTTTAAAATATCATAAAATTTTTTATATATAAATATTTTAAATTATTTTATATTTCGAACAATAACGATTTAAACACTAACGAAAACATCACTGTTCGTGTTTGATTCGTTTAACAAACTGAACGAAAAAAAATTGAACGGAACGAAAAAAAATTGTTCACGTTTGTCTCATTTACTTATCGAACGAATCGAACACGAACTCATTGACAAACCGAACACGAACTATTCATGAACAACCATCTTTTTTGAAAGCCCTACATATAACTTAAAAAAACACCACTATTTTAATTTTAAAAAGTGAATACACCTTTCGATTTATAAGCAAGATGGCATATATGTAAGAAAATGTAGTTTAAAGGTCTTTATATGTAAATAGATAGTAATAGAGTGGTATTTATGTAAACCTTCTTTTAAAATGTTAAAATTTAAAAGCCACAATTATTATTTTCTATAATGGGTATCATGCATGAAGAAGTTTTGATGAATATAACCAATGATCAAAAGATTATAAAAAATCATGAAATAATACATTAAATATAATATTAATTTCTTATGTTATAATTTAAGGTCTTAACATATCTAAATCAATCTTTATATCATTATATATTTTAGGAAATATATCATTATTATTAAATTAAATTATAGATATTTATTGCTAATATGGCTGCGTTTTGTTTTTAGTGCTGTCTGCTTATATGGAGTCCATGTTGCTGTACTTCTCATTCGGATGTTTTTATTTTTATTTTATATTTTTATTATGTAGGATTCGCGGTTTCTTTTTTTTTTTCTTCTGGCATTTACATGCATATCACCAAATTTTTATGTATTATTAGTGTGTGCTAGAAAATTCGTGGCAGTAGAGTAACGGTCAATCGTCTTAGCGTTGTACGAAAATTCAGCACACACACAGATGAAATAGAAAACAAGCGGTGATGACTCCAGAAGTTTTTACGTGGAAACTCCGTTAGGGAAAAACCAAGGGGTCTGACCTAGTTGCGAAAATCCACTATTGATTGTAATTACAGAAATCCCTTGTCTCACAGACGGGAGAAGGTAACTATATTTTTTAGATTACAATGTCGACTGACGTGGTCTGGTTGGTGGTGATTGATGACGGTATGTGGAGGTTGACGAAGGTCGGCGGTGGTCATCTGGGGTCGGCGGTGGTCGACGACGATTGGTGGTGATGTTGAGTTGCATCTTCTCCTCAAGACCTTAGGCTCTCTCTAGACTTCATCCCCCTCATGAGAGGAATGAAACTCTGAGAGGAATGAAAATCTATTTATAGTGTTCTGGGTGCAATTAATACAAGATTATGAATCATTTTGATCGGACGGTCCGGAGAGTTTTCCTCGATCATATGACGTTTAATGGATATTTGAGTGTCTTAATGATGTCAAAATTGAGTGATCAATGTCTCGATGGGAGGTATCATTGGCGCGTTGGATTCGTCTTGTCGAGCCGCTCGATTTGAGTAGAAACTTGCCATATTTGACATACGTTTGACTTTCCAAATGTATTCATAAATCTTTTAACTGTGATTTAATGACTTGATCTGGGCTTGATTTGACTTCGATTGGGCTAGTTTTTATATCATTAGGTTCGTCTCATTGAACATGTCAGTTTGACTATAAGTTTGCTGAAATCGGAGCTCTGGATAAGATTTGAATGTTCTTGTTTTAAATATCATCTTAAGATTCATGTCATGCCTCGAGATTCGTGTTGGATGATAAAAATTTGTTGGTGGTGTATCAATTATATATCTAAAACTTATTGTTTGGGTGGGTAAATCGTGTTTTGGTAGTTTTTCAAAAAACTGCCGCTAAAATTTACGTTTTCCTACCACTTCTAAGTAGGTGCAGTAACATCTTTCAACTGCGGTCTGATTTAAAAGAAAAAAAATTGTAATAGTCACCACAGCTTTTTGATCAAATAATTATTATTCAGTAGCTTCACAACTGTTTTTTAATAAGTTATAGCTGCTCCAAACAGACTGCTAAACTTTGATAAGCCACCAACTAATTTCCACGATCTCGTATGAATCTCGAGCTTTGACACAAATTTCAAGATAATTTTTTGGGTAAGAAATGTTCAAACTTTGTTTAAGAGTTATCTAAAATTTTGATTTTTGCAAACTTAAAGTCAAACAGACCGGCTCGACGAGACGAACCCAAAGAAATTAAAATTGGTCCAATTTGAGTCAAATCAAGTCATTTTAAATCACTTCTGAAACCTTTCAGTGCATAAATTGGAAGGTTAAATGAATTTCAAAAATGTCATAATTATAGTCAAATCGAGCGTTTCAATAATACGGATCCACCGAGCCCAAGGTCAATTAATTATGACATCATTAAGACAACCAAATGTCAGCAGAACACCATCAAATCGATGGTTTAATGATAGGGGGCTTGATGGAAACAACGACATGACATCGATCGGGAGTCAATGGTCAGAGTCATTACAAACAAGGCCAAAACTGATCGAGTTATGAAGATGATTGATTTCGAGCTGCTCGGTAAGAAAAGAAACAAAAAGAAATCCAAGCGAAATGACATGAAAAAGCCGACTCGAGGGAAAATTTAGCCCATCGACATCCCCAATCATATCAGGGATGCTCAGAAGCTTCCTCATATGTTATCAGAGGTTGACAGCCTTACCAACTCAACCGACCAAGGCAATCCTACCGACACAAAGACAATCGATCCTAGCCGACTGACAACACCAACCAAGTCCAATTGATCGAACCAGCCCTGCCAAGCCGAAGCCATTCAAGCTCAGCTGAACAAGCCAGAATTTTCGACTTTTATCAAATTTTCTATTGATCCGTGGCACGTGTAAATGCACCGGTTCAGCACTTTAAAAAAAAATCACACGCGTGCTAGTTTTATAAATACGAATATTTCAAGTGCCATAAAACAGACAACATTTTTCTTATTTATCTTAATTTTTTTTTTGTGAAAATGAATATGAGTCCAATGCTTTTTATGCAAAAGGACCACTTAAATTTAAATTTACAAATTATGCCCCTGAATATTCGGTAAGAATTTATGCTGAAATTTAAAGAATTTACAGTGAGAAAATTACAAAAAAAAAAAAAAAAATCAATTAATTAAAATTCCCATTTGACTTGAAATTGTAAGGAAATTTGAACATTCCAAAAAGATAATGCAAAAACAAATAATTTGATAAAAGACCTATTCCTTCATGATTTAAAGAGCAACATTGTGGCTTCCCGTTAGCAGCATATGTAACGTCCGTTAGAATATTTTACATTTAATTATGCCAATTCACAAAAATAATTGTTATTGTCAATTAATTGGCACCATTCCTTGGAATCAAATAAGAAGTGATAATATATAGTTCTTGTCCCTACGAATTTGTCAAAAACAACTCATAAATTCCATGGAATTTATGGAAGTATGTTTCAATTCATTGAAATGTAAGAATTTTGAGTTCATGCAATTTCAAATTGCAAAGTAAGACTTGGTGTCTTACAAGTGCTTAGAATTGTTTGATTATACATATAAGATAATTATTTTTTAGATTGATTGGGGGTCTAAGGATAAAGTTTGGTGCCAATTTCGTATACTGGTTCGGGTTAAGTATGGTTCTACTTATTTTGGGTCACTTTCCTCTGACTTATGTTACGAAGATAGCTCCACGATAACTTTTCTAATCCAGTCTTTTTTGTCTTCTTGAGTTTGCCCTTTTTTGTTCATTATTATCTCGCTCCGCTCTTGCTTTGGAGAAGAGATTGTCTGAGAAGGAAATCATAGAAAGACTATAATAAAGAACCCACATGTGCTTTGACAAATATGTTAAACATCCTGGCTTACGATCTGAAAATAATACATGTTAAAAGTCAAATTAATCTAAATCATCCAGCATTGATAAGTATGCAATCGCCAGAAGTGTGTGAATATACTTGAAAGATTCACTAATGTTTGAAGAAGGAAATAAAAATTCTCTTTTTCATGTCAAATACAAATCATTAAGTTTGCACAACTTAGAACAAGTTAATTTGTTGTAGAGGCATGATTGTAAGGCTTACTTAGCTTGATTCTCTTCTTCAGGAAGACTGGAGTTGAAGAAAATAATGTGTTGATAATTATTGAAGTGACAAACTGCAAACATTTTTAATAAATGCATATTTTCAAAGGTTAAATTCTCTCCGATGATGATCATATAGAATGCAAATCACAATCAAAAGGATTAGTTTTAAGTCAAGTTTTAAAAATCAAGTTATTAAACAAATAAGCTAAGAATATTCAAGTAAAACATTAATCACCTACAAATTTAGGGCAATTCACCCTCCAACATAGTTTATCAAGAGTGAAAAATTGATAATTAAGCTCAAATCATAAAAAGCCAATGTTAATTACATCGAGTGTATTGATATATTCACACCTAAAATAATATACATCGTTAAGAATGAGGTTTGAGTCATCTATCGGTGTGGTAAAAAAAAGGTTGCTACGACGAAATCCCTATGATCGAGTAATTTGAAGTCAAATGGCACTATTAAATGAAGGTTAAGATTGTAGTTCATATGTTCCTTAATAGTTTCTTACAATTGAGTTTTGAATCATATGATAAATTTAATAGAATATAAAACTCTTTGTTAGCTAAGGTTGGCTCAAATTTGTTCTATTAGACAAACATGTACCCCAAGTTTACAAGATTCCCTTGAACAGCACAACTCATGTTTGTTGACAATGATCATTTTGTTTGATTGGGTCAACTACATCCTCTGACTATGTAGAGTAGAAGGATTGTATGCTTGATTAAGATGTAGTCCATATTTTTGTTGTGTTGCATGTATTCCAAGTAAATATGAAAGCAATCACAGGTTACGAATTTCAAATTTGGTTTGAAGCTGTTGCAGAAGATGAGTATTGATGTGGTGATTGTTTACTGTGATCAAAATATCATCAACATAAATTAGAAGATACATATAGTCATTGTTATTGTGATAGAAAAGAATCGATAAGTCATGCTACTGTGAATACCAATTTGCTTCAATTATTTGTAAATGTATTGAACCACTGACGAGGGGATTGCTTGATGTCATATTTTGATTTCTTTAATAAGTATACATGATTTGGACAATAAGAATCTTTGAATCTGGGTGGTTGAGCCATATGTTCACCTTCTAAGAGGTTGTCATCAAGAAATGTATTAGATACATCTAATTGCATAATTTTCTAATGACGATGCATTAATATGGTGAGAAATACATATACACAAATTATAGAGAATTTAGTCACATGAATAAATGTTTCATGATAGTCTAATCTATGCTCTTGTTGATATCCTTATGCAACTAGTCTTGTTTTGTATCTTGCAATTGTTCCATCTAAATTTAGTTTAGTCTTGTATATTCACATACTTCCTAATACATTTGTGAGGAGTGTGGTGGTACCAATATTCATGTCCCTTGATTCATAAGGGCAATCAACTTTTCTTAAACTTCCTTTTACTGTTGTTTTATAGCTGATAAGATCCAATGGTAGTACTGTTATGTGATTGAGATTAAATATTATCTCAAGTCTATTTTGTATTCTTGTTACCATTGGATGTTTGATAGGAGTCCGAGGAGAAAGTGTTGTTGGGTTTGTGGAGTTTGTAGCTAAGGTTTGTAAACTTGTGTTGGGAAGTGGTGATAAAGGTGTAATAGGTAGAGAAATCAATTTGGAAGTTGACGGTGTTAATGTAGGAAAGGATTTTTGAGATTGCGGAATGGATGCAGGTACTAACACTACCAAAGGGTTCTGAGTAGGAGGTGATGTGAATCTCTTGGTGGTTGATAGTTTTTGAAATGGAAAAATAATTTCTTGAAAGATAACTTGCCTTGAAATTATGATATGGCTTGTATTGGGATTGAAACACTTGTATTGCTTGTAAAAGTTAGAGTAACCCATGAATTCAAAACTTTTAGAGTTGGGTGCTAACTGATTTGTTTTGATATTGTTGACCCTCATACAAATCTCACTGGAAGAATCAGTCAGACATAAGGCAAGCAGGGGAATGATGAATACTATAACATTCGAGAGCATCAAAGTTGTCTAAAAAAGCAATCATTCAAGATAGAATGGAGAAACCACGGTGAAAATGAAAAAATAATAATGTGTGAAGAGATCTCCTAGTAGCAACGCCAAAAACTTGATACGAACCAAATGCGGCAAATCACATAAGTTTATTTATTGTGGAAGTTATATGTGAAACTAAATTTCGTGTATCAATCTCACATGAAATGCGTTAAATTCCCAAAATGAAAAAGGTTCTAGTCTAATAAGTTTGGTCCTAGCTTGAATGTTTAGAATGGAGAAACCACAATGAAAATGACAAAATAATAATGCGCGAAGAGATTTCTTAGAAACAACGCCAAAAACTTGATACGAACCAAATGCGGCGAAGCCCTCACAAATCACGTAGGTTTATTTGTTGTGGAAGTAATAAGTGAAACTAAGTTCCGTGTATCAATCTCACATAAAATACGTTAAATCCCAAAATGAAAAGGTTCTAGTCTAATAAGTTTGGTCCTAGTTTGAATGTTTAGAATGTAGAAACCACGGTGAAAATGACAAAATAATAATGTGCGAAGAGATCTCCAAGCAACAACTCCAAAAACTTGATACGAACCAAATGCGACGAAGCCTTGACAAATCACGTAAGTTTATTTGTTGTGGAAGTAATATGTGCAACTAAGTTCCGTGTATCAATCTCACAAGAAATGCGTTAAATCCCAAAATGAAAAAGGTTCTAGTCTAATAAGTTTGGTCCTAGCTTGAATGTTTGAAGTTTTGATTATTTTTTTCTAAAGTGACTAATCTTAAATTATCAAAGTTTAAAGAGCCTAAGCTGACGAGGTCAGAGAGTTAAGAGTATTCATATTTTTGAGAGATTCTCCTTTGAATTAGTTATGTAGGAAATCAAGTGTGGAAAAGTGACACGATAAGTAGGCGACAATCAAACAAGTTTAATCCCCTAAATCAAGCACTTGGTTGCACTAATCTGAAGGGAATATTCTTATTCCTCTATATTATTATGTGTCAACCTAGTTGTTCCACTAAGAAGACTCTCGAATATCAAACATTTTAAGATAAATTTTAACATTTTAATTTGCCTGGTTAAAATTACATTATGCTTGAAAGGCTAAAACATCACCATAAATGGTCACATAAAAAAATTCTCACTTAACATTCCTACAACCCAATCCAAGGGAGAAAAGAAGAGATTCTACCTTCTACATGTACTTATAACAAACAACAACATGATTTAACTGAATGATAATCTCATAAATACAAAGTTCGACATATAAACAAAAATGAAATGAATAAACTTAACAAATTTGTTCCCCTTCTTTCTCCCAAAAGGAATTCTTAAGTCACAATAAGATTACACACCCCCAAACTCTCAGAAATCTCCCCTAACTTGTCTATCTTGTCCACTCAAGAGTTTCTCCAAGTCTTCACATTCTCTTGCGCGTGTGGATCTCCCTTCATTCAGCTGAAGTCAAATATATAGCTTTTTCTATAAATTGTCGTGTCTGAACCACCAAAATTGCCAAAATAAGTGAATTGGCACATATGCATTGGTCTGTGGAGCCTAAACGGTGGTCACTGGTGCCTACGCGCTGCAATCACGACGTCTTTTTTCTGCCTTCTCTGGATGAATTTATGGGCGTTGGACGCTTAGGCCCATGTTTCGAGTGTCGAGCGCTTGCTTCTGACCAATAGAATTGGCGTCTGGGTGCATGTTTAGCTGTCCCCTAGTATTTAGCTGCCCAGGCCTGGCGATGGGGTGCCCGAGCAACCGTTTCAATTCGGTTCAACTCATTTTGAGTTTGTTTCATTTCATTTGCATCCCAATTTGTCTAATCACTTGTACACTGCATCTAAAATCACAAATACAATGAAAACATAAAAAATACATGAATAAAGATAAAAAAATATCCTAAAAATAACATTCATATTTGATATACATCAATAAGGTCCAATAAAGTTCAGAGCCATAGAGACAAGAGTTAGGAGTTTTATGAGTTGTGAGTCATGTAGGTCGTAGTTTGTCGTGTGAGTCGTACGAACTGTAATAATGTCTATATGCCACAGAAGTCGGAGTTGAGAGCTGCAAGACTTGTAAGCCACGTAAGCCGTAGTTAGTCACGTAGAGCGTAATGGTGAATTGCAATAACATTCGTAGCCCACAAATGTCGAAATTGGGAGTTGCACGAGCTGTAAGTCACGTAAGCCGTAGTTGGTCTCGTAGGTCATAGTGGTGAGTTGAAATAATATTCGTATGTCATAGAGGTCAAAGTTGGGAGCTGTAGGAGTTGAGAGTCATGTAGACCAAAATGGTAAGTTGTATTTAACTATTTGAAGTGCAATTATATATAATCAACTAGATCATATGATAAATGATTGTATTAAAATCATGTGTAATGCATTATTATCTTTCACAAATAAATTTTGCATTCAAGATAAGAGAAATTTCACCTTTAATCATTAGCAAGATTTGCATGCATACCACTCAACCCCCATGCCTTTTACATATCTAACACCTAATCTTAAATTTGTATATTCATGCAACCTTCTTTCAAGGCATGAGAATGTGTATCTCACATTTCAAAAGTTAAAATAATGGTATTTTTTTGATGTGATATGAAAGCTTAGGTGTAGATATGTAAATACAAAAGAATAGGGTGGTATTTATGTAAATTTCATTATTATCAATCCAGCTAAAAAAAAGCATAAACTAAACTATCTTCTCATACTCATTTAAATTTTTTTCATATTTGCAATGAAATATATACTCATGGCATTTAATTATGCAAAAGATAACAAATCACAAATTAAAATATGACAATTGTTCAAAAAAATAATTAAAATTACACTAAGTGGAATACTTATCTCATTAATCAAATACTCATACATATCAAGTATTACAATTAATTATAAAACAAATAATAAAAAAAAATTAATAAAAAATAAAAACAGAGTTAGCATTCTTATGGACTGAATGAAAATGACACATATGATAGTGGTAATTAACAATATTCCATATGTTACCCTTACTAATTAATGAAATCATTAAGATAATAAACATTTATGAAGCAGAACAATTTCTGACTCTATAAATATCAATATGAAGCAGAAGCAAAAGGCATCATCCCCCTCAGCTGCAGCTAGCCTGCAATTCTCCTCTATAATTACAATGCCAAAAGCACAGGAAAGCATTCAGGCCATCTCACTCATCACCAGCCAGAAGGTAATTGCTTCAAATCCTAGTGATGATTTATTATTTTATAAATGACTATTTTTATCATTGTTCTTCAATTATGGATTGTATGTAGGCGGTGGCTGAGTTCATTGGAACATATATGCTTATATTTTTCGGATCTGGGTCAGAATTCATAGCACTGAGGACTACACTCCCTCTGGAAGGTGTGGCTCTCAGCTGGGCTATTGCTGTCACAGCCATAGTCTACACCATTGGCCATATCTCTGGTTCTCACATCAACCCAGCTACAAGTATCGCCTTAGCTGCTATCGGCAAGTTTCCATGGAAGCAGGTTTTGAAAATTTTCTAATTTTTCTTAATTATTTTGTTTAATATATGTTTGATTTTATGATATTAATTAATTAGCTAGAGTTTAGCATGTGTAATTAGATTTATATAACCTTTTTTTATTGTTTTTAGGTTCCAGTATATGCATTGGGTCAGTTGCTGGGGGCCATTTTTGCTGGTTTGACCCTTCGGTTGCTATTTGGGGAAGATAATGTGGCCATATTGTTAACATTACCGGTTGGACCGAAACCAGCCAGTAATCTAAATGTGATAGCTTGGGAGATTATTATCACTTTTCTCTTCTTGTTGGTTATATGCTCTACTATATTACATCCTGGAGCGGTATGTTATATATTTCCATATACATACATACATACATAAATATACTTAAATACACAAATATACATATAAACATACATATACATACATACAAACATATACATACATGCATATATTTTTCATGCATATATATATATATATATAGACACATATACAGATAAAAAGATACATACATAGGCATAAATACATATGTAGACACGTAGACATATATATATATATATATACATATACATACATATACATATAACATAGATATATGTGTATCTTTTTCTCAGTAAAAATTATAACTTTTAAATTTCTTAATTATTATCATTTTAATTTGCAGAGGCAGAATAAATTATAACTAGCACATATGGCATCAAGTTTTGTTGATAAAAATAGCTTCTTTCCTGCATGATCTCAAGTAAATATATCTGCTTTAATTGACAGACTAAGGGCTTTGGAGGAGTAGCCATAGGTGCAATAGTCTTCGTCAATGTTATCATGGCCGGGTAATTAACCAAACTTCGCTTAAACAGTTAATCATCAATCAAATATATACATAAAATGAAAATTTTCTTCATTTTGCTTCTTAACAAAAATAATTTATCAGTCAAATATATACAAATTAATTGCAGGCCAATCACTGCATGTTCTATGAACCCTGCGAGGAGCATTGGGGCAGCAATCGTAGCACATAATTTCGACAAGCTTTGGATATATATAATATCGCCTATTGTAGGTGCTTTGGGAGGTTGTTTTCTCTATTACTTTCTTCAGATTTCCACAGAGCCAAAGACTGAAGATTTGCCAAAAGCTGCATCTCGTGCTGATCAAACTTCCCTTGGTCATCCAAATCCAGCCTACTCAGGTATAATTATGCCAGACATTAGACTTAATTCTCTAATGGCTTTTTTTGGAAAAAAAAATATTTTTCTTTGTTATATAGTTTTGGTTTTATTTTTTAATTTATTTTTAAAGTTATTTTTTTTTTTTTTTTTAATTTTAAGTTTCTATTTTTTCAAGCAAATTGTTTTTAAAAACAATAAAAAACTTTTAGATATATTTTTTATTTTCTTATAAACAAACATATTTTATTTAAATATGTCAAAAATATTTTATTACAAAATAAAATGGCCCCTAAGTAAAGGATTTCAATTTTGTAATATGTTTTGATTCATTGACATATTACATAATTAGTAACTGTCAATTATGATGCATTTGGGGTTTTATTTTAAATATCATTGTCATAAAATTTATATTTTATATGTTTCTTTTTTTATTTCTAAAAATAAATTACTTTATTTTTAAAAATAATCTCATTTTATTTGAGCTTTTCAAACATAATTTATTTTAGAATAAAAAATAAATAATGAAAAATAGAAAGAAAAAATAAAAAAATAAGAATAAAATTAATCCCAAATGATCCTTGAACTTTTCCACATCAACTCCACAATTAATTTTACATATTGATACAATCAACCCTATGAATGGACATGAGCTTTTCAGCACCCTCTTATAATTAATATTACATTTTAAGCCAACGAGCTAGAACAAATAAAAAGACATACTACAATTCATGCTCACAGCTACACATAAGACTAATTATTTAGGAAGATTTAAAATACATGCTACACAACTCTCTCGCATTTACATAGCTAATATCTAAACTTTAGCTTTTACATACATATCATATTATATATTTTGCTTTTTATAAATGTAAAATCTAAAATTTAGATATGTTAATGCATAAGAATTGTGTGATATGTATGTAAATGCCCCCAATTACTTAAGATCTATATGAAAAACACTAATACATATATAATATGACAATCTCCCTCTCTTTCATTATTAGATTTCTTTATTTCAGGTGGATGACATAATTTTCTTTTTGCAATTTTGCAGACAAGTCCATTGATATCCCTTAATATGTTCCGACATACGATGATCTATGCTGATTGGGGTGTACACCCCCACAAACATCCCAATCCACATATAAGGATGATCATATGTAATATTTTCTCCTCTAAGTATTGGGTGAAGAGTTTTTTTTTTTTTTTAATTTTATGTAAGGTCTTTTTTTTGGTTTAGCGAAAAATAAAAGGAGGGATGTACTCCTTTAAGATAAAAATATTGGTGGCTGTAAGGCTGAAATATCCAATCAATAAAGATAATTGTGAAGTTTCTATTTGTTTCAAAGTACATAGAGGACAAATAGTTCTTCTTTTTTTTTTATACCCCGGTTTGTTGGTTGGCATCCACAGTATAAGATTTTCGGGTCGGGAGCTTGAGTCCCCTTTGACATCTTTACTTTCAATACACACACACACATATATACCTAACAAATCCCGCATGTATAAATTGATATTATAAAAATAGGATTTATAATGCTTGTCCTTTTAGGAGTTAATGGATATCTTAATCATTTTTTAATTTACTAATTTTTTTTTAATAATTCCTAGATGATAAAGGATTAAAAAGGTACATCCTAATATTCTTATACATTTAGTTAAAAAAAAAAAGCTCAAAATCTTTCAATTTATTTTAGAATGTGATACATGAATAATCAAAAATAATTTTATTAAGTTCATCTAAAAATGTGTAATTTAGATGTTTATGATAAAAATTACTTTATATCACTAAAGTATTATGCAAGACAAATATAAAAATATCTTTGCAAAAATTAAATGGAAAAGAATGAAAATTAGTTGTGCTTAAAAAAAGGAAAAAAAAATGATAAAAAAAATGTGGTCATGTGTTATAAAAAAAATGATTCAGTTACTATGAAGATGCAGATTTACCAGAAAAAAAAAAGAAAGAGAGCAATAAACCCAATAAAATGTGTTGGACGTAGGGTTGTAAACGAGCTGAGCTTGAGCGAGGGCTTGACTCGTGTTCGGCTCGTGTTCGGCTCGTTCGAAATTGTTCGTGTTCGAAATCGACTCGTGAACAGTGTGTTCATGTTCGGCTCGATTTAAATATTCGTGTTCGTGTTCGGCTAGAAATTGACTCGTTAAACTAAAATTGAGAAAACATAGATGTAAAGTGTGGGATTCGAATCTGGATCAAATCTATAAAAAAAAAAAGCAATAACCACATTGCCACGTGTTATGATTTAAATATGTAATATATTGTTATAGAAAAAATTATATAATTTTTTTTCGAGCCATTTCGAGCCGAACACTAGCGAGCAAACTGTTGTTTGTGTTCGGCTCCTTTACATTTTCTGCGAGCCAAACACGAGTTGTTTAACGAGTCGAACACGAGTTGTTCACGAACAACGAGCCAAATTGACAGCCCTAGTTAGACACAAGGCTTATACTAATAGATTTCAGAAAATTGAGAAATTTTTTCTTTTGATACTCAATAGAATTGAATATATATATATATATATATATATATATAATCGACCCAATACTACGGGTAGGGGTGTAAACGAACCCCACACGAACGAACAAAACTTGAGCCGAACACGAACCGAACACGAGCTGTTCGCGAACGACGAGCCAGTTTGACATCCCTAATATTAATATATAAAAATAATATTATATATTAATTATATAACTTATATTATATAAATATACAATATCTATATTAGTATATTACTACTATAGTATATTAATATATTATTATTATTATTTTATTATATATTATAATTTATAAAATTTAATGTTTTAAAATATAATAAATTTTTTATATATAATTATTTTATATTATTTTATATTTCAAACAATAACGATTCGAACACGAACGAACACATCACTGTTTGTGTTTGGTTCGTTTAACTAACCGAACGAAAAAAAATTATTCGCGTTTGTCTCGTTTACTTATCGAACTAATCGAACACGAACTCATTGACGAACCGAACACGAACTGTTCGCGAACAACGAGTTTTTTTGACAGCCCTAACTACGGGGTCCAAGTGAAGAAAATATTAAATATATCTTCACACATTCAAATCCAATGAAGCATGGGGCAAATACCACCTAAATTCTGTGAGTTCACATGTGAAAAAAGTTCGTTTTTACGATCAGCTTGTGTTCGGCCCATTAAATAGCTCATTCATTCAATAATCCAGCAAAACCTATACAGTTTTTAACCTCGAATTATAAACAACTGAAGCACAAATAACATTTTATTCGAACGTGTTTGGCTCGTTTTAACTTGAAATAATATATTATATATATAATAATATATATATATATATATATCGAAGTTTAAATCATTACAGTGATCATGTGATTATGCGTTTTTTATTGCATAAGAATGTTGTAGACTTAGACCCAACACACTAGATCTATTATTCTAATTAATTTAAATGAGTCAATTTCCAGCCTAACACGACAATAATGTGTAAATTGAGCAGAAAACGAACATATTGTTTATGAGCAATTTATTTTATGTGAAACAACGCATAAGCGTAGAAATTCACACAACAAAAATCAAACACATAATTTATTTGGTTCAACATTAAGTTGATTCGCCAACGTCCACATGAAGGGATATTGCATTAACACTAGATGAGAGAAAAAAAAATTATGAGCACTCGTAAGTCTTTCACAAGTCTTAGGGCTCTTTTTATAGAGAAGGATTAGGACATACAATTAATTAAAGCTAAAAGACCAAATTATCTCTAATTACAATAAAAATCATAAATACAACAATCGTCATCTCATAAATACAACAATCGTCATCTCATTTCAACAAATGAGCTCCAAACTCCAATTCAACTGCACCAAAATAATTGCCTACGTACCCCTCCAGATGGGATGAAGCCTTATGTAGTTCTTCAAAATGTCCGATGTCGGTCATTATTCTGAAAATAATTTTTAAATTTTATTTAATATAAAAAATCATATAATTTTTTTTTAAAATTTTGAAAATAGTGTGTTTTAATTTTGAAAAATGAGACCGAATGGATCTCATTCGTCTGATAGTTTACATAATTGTGTTCGATACCATAAATAATACACATTCCAGAAAGATAAGTGTATCCCTCGGTGATGGACCCAATCATAACAAACTAAGAGATTTATGACATTCGTTTGGTCTACAAACTTTTGTTTGACCGACAAATTATCTAATCTAATACAAAAATTAAATAGGATTTATTTTACCTAGGTTCCAAGTTCCCTATAGAGGCAAACCTCTAAAGTTAATTATATCTCAAACAACCGAGGATACTTGAGAAAACTCTCGATAATGATCAGATGTACTAGTATTCAAGATTCCAATATTTAGTTTTCAAAGTTGCTTGTAGGAAGAGTCAAATGAGAACACTTATTTTAGGAATCCAAAGGAATAAAAAGTAAAAGGCGTCACGGATCCTGAGGAGAACCCTCAGTGACTTTCAAACTATCCTACTGTGTGGCTGTGTTTTGGAAGTGATGTCATTAAGTGTTCAATCCTACCGATTTTATTATTTTGGACTTACACTTGCATGATACATACTTATGCAAATAACCCTCGAAGATAAAAGAGTTTACGTCGTACCGAACGACAACTTCGGAACCCTAAAAAAAGTTTAGGACTTATATTCACACAATATACGATCGTACGAAAGCCTAAAAGATAGTGTGGGGATTTATGTCATGTTAGACGAACAACCTCAAAGTCCTAAAGGGTTTAAGTTGTTTAAGATTATGAAAAGATTCCGCTGAAGATCATCCTTCTCTTCATGTTGTAGTCTCGATTGTCGTCCGAAGATTGTCTACCGCTCGATTTTGTCATCACCTCGTTCTGAGAAAAGAGGAGAGGAGAGAACTATGCTTAGAACGGTCTATCCTAAGTCAATGTTGTTATTTAGTGTGATCTAGTGCAATGTGTTTTGAATTGGTGTCATCGTTGTCAAAATAATTGAAGAAAGTGAGGGAATATTTTAATTATGTTAAGCAGTGCTGATCAAGATCTCATGGTTCCGCCATCCCAACACCACTCTTAATTTTTTTTATTAATTTAGTCTAAACAAGCGGTTAAACTTATTTAGCCCGGAGAATTTTCATTAGCAACCGTAGGTTACCTCATCCGATGAATTCTCGTAAATCCAAAAAGGTGCATTATTACTATGTTATTTTTAATTTAACAAAGTTTCAAAACATTATCTGTAACTAAAAAATAAAATGTTTTGTTATGAAATTTTGAATAAGTGTTGAAATTAAAAAAAGTATATTAAATATGGGTTATAAGATCTCAATCCTAAACAGATGTTCTATGTTTGTTATCCTATAGTGCTATATAAACATGTCAGAAGCATAGTAAAGAATAACGACATAATAATATTGCATGTATGACAAAACATCTGTAGTGAAGTGCAATAAATAAGAAGAGAATAATATTTCATGTATAATGAAATATGAACATCAAATTGCAGTAAAAAGGAAAAGGTCAGTGCGTACCTATCGGCTCTGACGAAGCTTAAAAAGAATTGCAATTAGGTAGCACAAGTGTATATAAAAAAATTAAGCAAATAGTTGCAATTTAAATATGAAAACGATTTTAAACATGTATGTTTTCATAAAAAGTTAAGTGATAAGCATATGAAAAATCAGAAAGGAATATAAGAATTCAGATTGAGGATGGGCTCAGTTTAAACTTTTCATTCGTTATATACCCACAGGCAACCGAGGAATCGAAATCTATACACCAATATGGAATAACAACTACGAGCAACTGACAAGTGAACATGTAACTCGTAAGCCTCTTCAATCATATGTCATGTATCTGTAATGTAGTATTTCTATAGCATTGTAATTTCTATATTTTCAGCAACCAATGTTATAAAACTATAGTTTACAATTCATTCAAGATTGGGGTTAAAGCTACCAACAACCTAAAGAAGTGAAAGCACAACTACTAATCAAATTTTTGTTTAAAAGTTTTAGCTATTTAAGCATGAATATAGTTTTAAATCATCGCCCTTAACCCCAAACCGTCCCAACTTATAGTCCGCTTGATAATCCATATAGAGCCACATTATAAAGGTCTCCATTTGAACATGAGTATCTCCACCATCGATAAGAAAAACACATCAGAATGTTATGAAGGTTTGTATACCTACTATTTTGTCACTATATATTTTCATGACATCCAAACTACTTCTACACATACAAGCCACCTTGACCATGTATGAGAAGAAGGGGGTGTGTTAGTGTCACAATTGTGCGTCATGCATGTAAATGCACTTCTTAACTAGCAATATAAATTCCCGCCGTGGCACGTCGAAACACGTAAATTTCAAGGAAGAAAGATCATTGTATGTAATTGGAGTAGCATGTATGTGTTAGAAAGTTTGGGTGTCATATGTCTATGTATATGAGAACCAATGGTATGCATGTGAATCCCTCCCTATAATCTTCCAAAAGAAAGAAAAGGAACTGTTGTTTGCAAATAACTGCCATGAAATATCTTCATGCATGAAAAGATCAAAATGGTAGCATTATTGATCTGATATGAAATCTTCGAGCAGTATATACGCAAAGAAGGGAAGTTTAGAAATTGCACATGTGAGCACATAGGAACTAGATGGCATGGGTAAGGTGGTACGGTACATACATGAAAATTGTAGTTTGGGTGTTAGGAATGTAAACGCATAAGCATTGTGTACTATATATGTAAATGTCCCTCTTAATGTGTTTCCCAACATATCTCATATATCATGATTCGCAAGTAATAAAAGCAGCTCAAGTATCTCAATAACACATCAATTTAAGAAAGATTCAAGCATGGAAGATGTACCAATTTTTCAATCTTTTTGGTCATCATTTCCAATCATAAAGAGCATACAATCAACAAATGAATACTTCCTAAAATTTGCATGTGATTTACGGGTGTGTAAATTCCCTTGCCATTTGAATTGCAATCGCTTTGCTTTATTCATAACAGAGGAATCAAAGGAATCAGTAACTAATTTTGCCACAACTAAGAGGATTTGCATACATACTACTCAATTCCTATATGTTTTATATATATAACACCTAACTTTAGCATGGTTCACTTTATTTATCACCATCCTTGCATTTCTATATGGGTCGCCTGGGAAGCCTCCGCCCAAGCTATCCTCAATAGTTTCAATGCAAGGAAGAAATACATCTTTACTTTAAGATCAATTGATGAACCATCATAGCCTCACTCATTGAAGAACAAGAAATGAGAACTAAAAAGAAATAATAATGGGAGGTTTACATACATACCACTCAATTCTTAAATACTTAAACTTCATATCATTCACCTAATTTAATAGCTAGCAAGTTTTCATGTCCATAGTCCATAAGGCCATCCTTGATAGTTTCATTACAAGTAAAAAAAAGAAATTCCATCTTAAGCACAAGATCAATCAAAGACACTTCATTGCTTCCCTCTACGAAAGCCAAGCAATAGAATTAAAAATAAAAAATAATAAATAATAATGGGGGATTTATATTATACCACATGTATTTTACACATTCAGATATTTAAGACCCAATCTTTTCTTGCATGCAGCAGAGTATCATTTATAAGAAAAAAAAATGCACACAAACCGCATAACTCCTCTGTCTTTACATATTTAATACTTGAACTTAACTTTTCATATTTATACCATTTATGTCAAGTCAAAAGCATCATTATTTTAACCTATAAAAGTGAAATACATCTATTCATGCATAGTTAGGAGGGCATGCACGTAAAACTTGAAGTATGAAGTGGAAGATATGTAAATACATAGGGGATTGAGTGATATGTATGTAAATCTTCCAAACTATTAACTTGAAGATTGTTCTCTTTAAAAGGTAAGCTCAAGATCAATTAGAATTGATAAACTTTAAGATAACATCAAGATTTGAAGCTAAGCTCTTTAACAAACTTGATTTGATAAACAAACTGTAAATGTAAAAGAGAGGGGACCGAAGTGCACATACCGCAGCCGCACTTTGCGTTGGTTTGCTATTTACAATTAAAGTGCATGTATCTTTAAAAAAATAGCCTGGTATGCCAAACCAGCTGCATCATAACTTATTCGGAAATTTGCATATACAGCACAAAATTTTATGGATTTACACATCTAACATCTTAACATTTATAACACCAGGGTGTTATAAACCTATGCATGAAATGATGAAAAGGTGCATTTGCCACTAGCAAGGATATTAGATCTTGTGTATGAAAACTACAACCAATATCCCGACTGAATGATTAAAATGTATTGAATATATTCTTTCTCCTCCACCATAATTTCCTCACCCGCCCACATGCATATCTCGCAAGTTCAACAAAATATAGGTATTAAGCATGAAACTAAATCAGAATTTGGTGGCATGTATGTAATTTTAAGTGTAGGTGTTGGTCATGTTAAAACAGAAATTATGTGGTACTCATGTAAATACATCATTCCTTGCTTCCCTTTTGAAGGCAAAACAGATAGTTAAAAAAAAAGAAATATAAGGCACATGGAAGATGCTATGCACATACTGACATACAAGAGGTTTCCCACACATTTATACACTTAGGCATGCTCCAAAATAACAGGCACTTATCCATTTTATGCCTTCCTTATGTAAATATATCAAAATTCTGAAAATGTCTGCACATGTGCAACTGAAGGTTAAGTGTTATAGGTTCATATATGCAATTAATCAAGAAAAATCTGTATATGTTCGTCTCCCCAAATATTATATATTCAAACATTTCTGAATCAAAAACTCAGATATAGAAACATTTTAGAATTCAAAACCTCGTACATATGAGTAGTAATCATTTTAGCTTTCATGAACGCTTAAAGCATAACTTTTCCAAACTTTTATAGATAAAACTATCATACTCGTTGAGCATTTGAGAAGCGTGTTTTGAAATAATAAGAACAGAACGGATGTACCCTAATTTCAACATCAGAAGAATGCCACAAACAAACTTTTACTTCCATATATGCATCATTTCATATCAGTAAACATATCTTCTCATTCTAGAGCAAGAATGCTTTCATTTTGCACTTAAAATGTGTAATTTCAATGACTTATATAATTTGTAAGCAAATTTTGATATAGCAAAATAAAGTCAGTGAAACGTATCATTCCATTCAAATGTATCCACGCATCTAACACCTAAGCTTCAATATTTTACATTTATCATTTTACTTAGGCATGAAAAGATGCATTTCAACTTATAAAGTAATGAAGAATTTGGGTGGAACCTTGCATTCTTCAATCAAGTCTTAAACAATGTTGTACCTCACATCAAAGTACTTGGTATGGGCATGATGAACTGGATATATGATCTAGAATATTGCACTCTGATTGTCAAAAAATACCGTAAGAGACTCCTGATCAACTTACAAGTAATCAAATATGTTCTGCATCCATATTGCTTCCTTCAACACCTCTATGACTGTCATGCACTCAGCCTCCGTGGTGACAAAGCAATAATAGATAGGATGACAGACCTTCAACCGAATGGACCTCTTACCAACGTGAATAAATACTCAGTCGTAGATCTCTGCCTATCAATATTACCTACATAGTTTGAGACAGTATAGCCTACGCGTAAATCTGCATTGGATGAATGTCTCTCAAATACTAAGCAAACATTAATTATAACCTTCAGATACCTCAAAATACTCTTCACAACCTGTCAATGAATCCTTCCTGAATCATGTATGCACCTGCCTGCAACACCAACTTCTCATGCAATGTGTGGTATAGTATAAACCATGACATACATCATAATGTCCTCTGCACTAGCATTAGGATCACATATTTTTCCTTTTCATATCATTTTTATGACACTCATCTGAACTCAACTGAAAGTGAGATGCAATAGGTAGACTCATTGCATTGCTCGAGTTATCAACCCCAAATTTATTTACCAGCTTCCGAACATAAGCTCCTTGCGAAAGCTAAAACTTTCCAATTGCCTTATCCTTAAGAATCTCCATGCCAATAATTCTTTGAGCTTTATCTAGCTCCTTCAAAATACTTGAACGGTTGATTCTTCATCTTATCAACCTCAATCTGACTAGTAGATACAATTAACATATCATTAACATATAGGATCAAGTAAATTGGGCAACTTCTTGAAATATGCACAATGATCATATTGGCTTCTCATGTACTCTCGTCCCCTCATGAACTGATCAAATTTTTTATACCACTGTCATGTTGACTACTTCAACCTATGCAAGGACTTGTTTAGTTTGCAAACCAAGTCTATGGATTCTTCAAATCCCGACGACAGCTACATGTAAATCTCTTATAATTGTCCTTCTAGGAATGTAGTCTTCACATTGAGTTGTTCCAAGATCAGACCGTATTGTACTACAAGTACTAAGAGAAAACAAATAGAATGATGTTTGACTACTGGGAAGAACACTTCTTCATAATCAATCCTTTCTCGTTGCGCAAAGTCCTTTGTCGCTAATCTTGTCTTGTACTGCACACAAGCTCCATGAGATCCGTCCTTCTTTGCATACACTTATTTGCATGTGATGAGTTTATTTTTAAATCAAATATTCAAACTAAAAAATGGAAGCTTTTAAATAAATTTTTAATCACATAAAGCTTAAATAAACTCTATCAATGTTCCACAAAAGTTCGACAAGAGTGATAAATTTGTGATTGATTTTGGTTCACATCGAACAAATTTTGATATTGAGTATATCATTATATTCACACTTAAAATAATATGACGCCAATAAGGTGGGTGTGATCCAACTCTTCTCTCATTGTGATTTGGTCTAATTACAACTCAACAAAAAGTACCAGTTACGATCAAAACAAAATTCTCTGTGATTTGCCGCCAAATAAAACCATTAAATTATGGTCACTATTGTCCTTATATTCCCTAACAACGTCATGTCATCTGAATTGTGAATAAAAGTGCATTTTTCTGATGCAAAGCTCTCTGTTGGCCTCTTTTGGACAAATATCCTTCATAAGTCTATAAAGGAACTTTTGGACGACGCAACTCATGATTGTCAAAAGGATCCTTTGGACAGGTTGGGTCGACAACCTCATCTGTCCAATTAGATCAGAGATCACGATAGCCCATGATGACCAATTGAAGCTATAGAATCTTGATCAAGTTCGTCATCATTTCCCCCAACATTTACTTTAAGCTTAATGTGATAAATTTTACATTATAAAATCTAGGTTCCCTTTCTCCTATAAGTTGAAAACTCAATCTTTAATGACCGGCCTTAATAAAATACATTCGCTTGTTACGGCGAAGATAATTAATAACCATAAAGATTAAATTGAATCACAAGGGCATCTTAATTTTTTGTGCAATTGATATTACAAATGCAAATCAACTAATTAGGCAAGACCCAGCCTCGCATCTTGTGCTATCATTGACTGATTATTCATATCTTAAATAGTTGCATTATAATTATATGTAATGCATTTAAAAAGCACTTATTTTTTCCTTCAAGATAACTTATTTGGCCTTTAATTATTAACCCAAGCAAAAAATCAAATAGAAAATGCATGTTACAAACAAGAATATCTTTTCATAGTCATTTATAGCTTGTCATATTTGATTGGAGGATACCTCACATTCAAAATATTCACAAGATAAGAAAGCTCATTAAAAATAAAAAATGAGGCTAAGTTATTTATGCCATATTGGCCGTTTTGCAATTATAACAAAAATATTAAAAAAAAAAAAGGAAGATTTACATAAATACCCCTCAACTCTTAAATATCTAATTACATTTCTAGCATCTAAACTTCAATTTTTACATACATATGGCTTGAATGATCATAACATATTGGAAGGAGGAAATGACACTCCATATGTCGCACTTGCTAATTAAGTAAATATAAAAATATTAAATGTTAATGTATGGATCAATCTATAAATATCAAAATGATAAACGAAATGCATCACCCCCTCAGAAGCAGCAGTTCTCACCTTATTCAGCTGCTTACAGCCATTGCTGCGCGCAGAAATTAGAACTGCTCTGATTACAATGGCAAAATCACTCGAGAGCGCTCGGCTCAATTTACTTCTCAATCAGAAGGTAATTACTTCAAAGCTTGGTAATGATTTATTATTTAACAAATTAATAATTACGTATGTATTTCGGTATGAAAATATGTATGTGTTACGTACCTCGATTTGTTGGTTGGCATCTGTGATGCCAGTTGGAAGTCCCCTGAGGTCGGAGAAATGTTTACATATGCTAAAATGCATTCGAAGTCCAATGGTAGGGCGTCACGTGGTAAGTGGGCATGATCAGGGTTAAAATTTATGGAACTCACTTGTCACGTGGCGTACCATCATTGAACTCTGGATGCATTTTAGCGTATAGAGTTCGGAAGGTCTACGGTTCAAATCCAATTATTAGAGATTCTTGGGAGATCATCTAATAGCATCTAGTCAAAAATGCAATTAAAGTTTTTTATTTCATTTACTATTTTCTTTCTCTGATCTCTCTCTCTCTCTCTCTACGCCATGGACTGTAGCTGGTGGCAGAATTCATCGGAACATACATGCTTATATTTTTCGGATCCGGATCAGAATTCATAGCACAAAAGGGTCTCCTGCCTCTACAAGGCGTTGCTCTCTCTTGGGCCTTGGTAGTCATAGCCATTGTCTACACCATAGGCCATATCTCTGGTTCTCACGTCAACCCAGCTGCAAGCATCGCACTAGCAGTCATCGGCAAGCTTCCATGGAAGCTGGTATAAACAATTAATTCCTATTTTTTCCTTAATTTAATTAGCTAGAGTTGATTATCTGTAATCAAATTGCTATGTGTTCTTTTATTGTTTTTAGGTTCCATTATATGCATTGGCTCAGCTGCTGGGTGCTATTTTTGCTGGTTTGAGTCTTCGGCTGCTGTTTGGGGGAGACAATGTGGACATATTGTCAACAGTGCCGGTTGGACCGAACCCAGCCAGTGATATTAAAGTGGTGGCGTGGGAGATTATTGTCACCTTCTTCTTCTTATTCGTTATATGTTCTTCTATCTTACATCCTGCAGCGGTATATTTCCTTAAACCATTTCATTCATGCACGTAGGGCTGTTAAAACGGTTCTTCGTTCACTAACAACTCGTGTTTGGCTCGTTCGTTCGCTAGGTTAACGAGCCGAACATAAACAAACAAAGATTTGTTCTTTCACTACAAGGCTTCAAAGATATATATATAAATATATAATTGATGACTAGAATTTTTAAAATAAAATTAATTGATTGTAAGGCTACAAAGATTTATAAATTAAAAAGATTTATAATCAATTAAAAGTAATAATTAAGAAAATAGAATAAAAAATATTAAATTATATTCAAATGATGTTTTAATATAAACAATAATTTTTAAATCTTACACCAATTTTTAACATTTTATGGCTACGTGATTAGGGCTGTCAAAACGAGTCTTTGTTCAAGAACAGCTCGTGTTCGACTCTTTAAGCAAATGAGCCGAACACAAGCACGTTTTTTGAGCTCGAAATATAAACGAGATGAACATAAGCTGAACCTGGGCTCACTCGTGTTCGGCTCATTTACACCCCTACATGAACGTATACGTGCATGTATATATACATATACTACCATGCATTTATATAGGCGTATCTGTACAGGTATTCATGCATTATACTAGCGACTAAACCCTCGTCTATTTACGCTATTTACTTCTATTGCATCTCTGTGTATAAATTATATAAAGCTTATGTGTATTAATGTAAACATAAGAATTTAAATATCTGATATATAAATATGCAGATTAAAGACCCATTGATAAGGTTGTAATTCTATATATATATTTTTAATTTTAATAAATAATGATGTAATTACTTTTATAGATTTAATATAAGTGATATCACTTTAACTTCTATTAGATTTTGAATTTATGAACTAATTTCCTGCAAATTTAATCTTAAATATATATATATATATATATATATCTGGTTTGACAGAGTAAGGGCTTTGGAGGAGTAGCTATTGGTGCAGTAGTCTTCGTCGATGCTATAATGGCCGGGTAATCAACCAAAGTTTGCTTAAGCCATTTTTAATAATTTTTAATTGATTTTCTTCTTACAAAAATAATTTATAAAAAATTAAAAAAAATAAATTCAAATAATTGCAGGTCAATCACTGGGTGTTCCATAAACCCTGCAAGAAGCATTGCGGCAGCACTCGTAACGCACAATTTTCACAAGCTTTGGATATATATAATATCACCCATTATAGGCGCTGTAGCTGGTTCCTCTCTCTATTATTTCCTGCAAATCCCTACAGAGACAGAGGCTGAAGGTCTGCCGAAAATTGCATCTCCAGCCTGCGCAGGTATAATTAATCCTTTTTTTTTTCACCATTATAATTAACTTATGTCAAATAGGACCCTCAAAATTGCTCGTTTTTCACAAACAACTCGTGTTCGGCTCGTTTTCTACTTTAACCAGCCGAACACGAATAAAAATTTGTTCGTTCATGTTCAGTGTTTTGGCTCGAAATACTACTCATAAATTATATATACATATATATATATATTGATAGGTAGTATTTTTAAAAAAAATTAATTGACTGCAAGGCTACAAAGATTTATAATCAATTAAAAGTATTAATTAATAAAATAGAATAAAAATTATTAAATTAGATTTAAATGATGTTTTAATATAAATAATAATTTTTAAATATTCTCACAATTCTTAACATATTATAACCACATGATTAGGGTTGTCAAAATGACTCTTTGTTCATGAATGTCTCGTGTTCGACTTGCTAAGCAAACGAGTCCAACACGAACATATTTTTTGAGCTCGAAATATAAACGAGCAGAACACGAGCTAAGCTAGGCTCGCTTGTGTTCGACTAGTTTACACCCCTAATGTCAGACATTAGTAGATTTAATTCTCTAATATATATATATTATGCATACATAATCATTTTTATTTTATATATATATATATATATGCATTAAAAGGTTTTTTTTTTATTGTTTCTAATGGAGGACATAATTGTTCTTGTAATTTTGCAGAGAAGTCGGTGGACATCCCTTCCCTTAACATGTCTCGCCTTGAATGAAGAGCATTTTGTTGTTTTTCCTTAAATTATGTTGTGGAAGCTTTTTTTTGTCCAGCGAAAAAGTTGGAGAAATTTGATGAAATGTACCACTTATCCGATTACTAAATATATATGTGATGTCTTTTTTATTACGTCGAATGGTTCTTTTTGGATCATATGTGCTTAAAGGTGTTAAAATAGCTTGTTATTTATGTTGGTTCGTTAAGCAGCTCGTGTTCATCTCATTTTATTCGTTTAGTAAATGTGTCGGACATGAACGGATGTTGATTCGTTTGTGGTTGGCTTGTTTTGGCTTAAAACAATAAATAATTAAATAATTCACAGATATATATATATATATATATATATATATATATATATATATAAATAATAAATGAAGAATATTATTTTAAATATTCATTAGTGAACTGAAAATTTTAATCAATTAAAATCTAGTCAGTAATTAGTAAAATATTAAACTAGAAATAAATTAGAGTGGAGTTTTTTTTAATAAAATGATAGTTAATCTCCATATGTTTAGTGTGGGCATGGAAGATTGAGTTGTAAGCTAATGAATTACTGTTGGAGATGTAAGCGAACTTCTAGTCAATGCCCTGCCTCGTGCAGAAGTCTTCCACTCGCTGGTTTACAAAAAGAGACCCATTGTCGATGATGATGACGAGCGACAGCCCATATATGCAGATCAAGTCGGACCGCATGAATTTTCGGATTACCTCTGCGTCGACTCGAGCGAGTAGTATCGCTTCAATCCATTTTGAAAAACAGTTGACCACTAATAAGAGGAATTTTCTCTTATCTTTTGACGGAGGAAAATGTTCCAAAATGTCTAGTCCCCTTGTGGCGAACGACCAAGGAATGCCGATCGGTTGTAGTTTTCGAGTGGACTGATGATGCAAGGGTGCATTTTTTTGACATTGTTCTCACCTTTTTGAAAATTTTGTTGCATCCTTCAGAAGCGTCGGTCAGAAGAATCCCTGTCGTTACATACGATAGGCTATGGTTTTTCCTCTAAAGTGGTTGTCACATTCTCCGGATCGCACTTTCCGGAGCACAACTTGGACTTCATCTTCTCTCAAGCACCAAAGGTATACCGAGGTAGTCAAACTCCTGAACAACATTCCGTCAATTAACATGTATAAAGCGGCTTTAATTTTAAAGTGCCTCGGATCTTTGATGCTCTCCTCTATTTCCCAGGTACCTAGTCAGTGGATGTATGGATCCACCCTGCTTTTGGACCCGTTGATCGCTACCTCCATGGCCCCCGGTTCGTTGATTGTCATCTCGGTGAGTTTTTTAGATTTTCCTCCCTAACAAAGTCATTTCAAGAGGATGTCATCGCTTGATTATTCTACCGGCTGCAATGCTCGATGCGGAAGCTCTTGAATATGAATATTTCCCTCTTCGTCTTGGCAAGGTTTCTGGTCATTAACTCAACTCTGACCTCAAACTCCCCATTAACACTATTCACGATCTGTAAGGAGTCTGACCTCACTAGAATGTTCCAAGCACTTATCTCATAGGCTAGGTGAAGTCTGACAACCAGCTCTTTGATGCGGCGGGAATTTGTTAAGCTTAATTATAATGATGCAATGTAACTCAAACTATAATATAATTTTGATAAAAATAATTTATCTTTAAAAATGTCTTTAAAATCCCAATTCCCGTTTACATACTACGCAAGTATATGTATCGCTCAAGTAATATAGGACTCTAATGAAGTCCTAGATATCGATCCCGCAGGGAAGCTTGAAATATATTTAAGCTTGTTATTTATATTCTATTATAATATAAAAACAAAGTGAAGTGCTATTTGAAATTAAATTACATAAGTGAAATGCTACTAACTATGCAGATGTACGACTATAACAAGTAAATTAAACTAAATGTTAAACTTTCAACTTTCCTAAATGTTAAACTTTCAAAAATAAATTGCTGAAATAAAATAAAGGTTTTTGTTGATGAAAAGTTCAAGTATGAGAAAACATTCTTTCCTTTACAATGAAAATGTGGCTTGTGAAGAAACCGAAATCATTTGTAAAATATATTTAAAAATTATTTTGTATCAAATAGGAGCAATCTTATTCTCTACTCTCTTCCGAGCGCTATAAAAACATTGACTAATCCAGAGTTTGATCCCTAATTCTGTGGTTAGGCTAGGAGGATACTGGTTGTCACTCCAAAACTCCCACTACTCTCTCCCCTGAGGGCTATCATGCTCGCATTAGTTTCCAATCAATTGAACCAAATTGGGGATTCTAATCTGTCACCTTAAAATCTTCCAATTCTACATCCATCAAAATACATTTTTCTATTTATTTGCACTCAATCCCATGATTGAAATACTCTCCCATGAAATCAAATGTAATTCTCCATTTGCTGTAAAAATCATATCCCCTTTTCAGAACATATAATTCTCAACACATTTTAACAATTCAATTGGCTAGATTGAAAAGTAAATGAAGATCATAGTTCAAATCATTAAAAATTATTGACATTTAAAACTGTAGAAAACAAAATCAATTCTTTACAAAGCCATTTCTTCAAATTAGGGAGAATGATAAAGAAGACTACTCATAATTCATGAGAATGATACGATAAAACACATATTTCATATATGAAAACAGGTTTACAAACAAAAGAAATAAATAAATACAACTTAACTCACAATCCTTCCCAAACAAATCCCCAGAAGTTCTCTCCAAGTCTTTCACTCTTTACAATCTCTCTCAATTCTCTCTTAGAAGTGTAATGAAGAAGAAATCTTTACTTTCCCTCTCCTTACAACCCTAGAAGAAAATCTCCTCCTTTCTCTCTCTAACTCACGCCTCTCTCTCTAACTTTTCATTCCCCCTCCAGTCTTTCTAGAGGTTCTCTTTTGTTGTCTGGTTCTCTCTTCTCGAAAGAATCTCAATTCCCTCCAAAATTCAAAACTCAAAACTTTAAATTTCAAAAGATGTGCCTGCTTGATCTAAGAGTCAAATCCCTTCAAATTGGAATCTTTCAAAGTGTCCAAATATATTGAATCACTCTATGGAGTGTTTAGAACAAGTGTCCCTTTGAAAATTCGCGCAAAATTTGTCTTGAACCGCCTTAATTTGAAAAATTCGCGTATGGCGCATCATGCGCCAGTGCTCTGGATTTTAGCTCATCATGCGCCAAACCCCAAAATTGGTTGTTTTTGCTCAAAATTTCACTCTTTTTGCCATTTTTGCTCCAAATGCCTAAAAATGAAATACCTGCAACAAAAACACAAAAATACTCTTCTTTAAAGTACAATATCATCAAAAATAGATATAAAAATGGTACTTAAAACAGTGTATTATTTTTGTGGATCACTCTTCATACTTTTCTGGTTGTTTGTGACATCAAACTCTACCGAGATTGACTGGTAGAGATGTTCTCTGGTCATGCTACTCAAAGCCAGCCCTAGACTCATTTTTGCCTGTTTGGAGGCTCCATCAATGTATAGGTTCCATGTCTAGTCACTGGTGGCAATTCTTTTGTCTTGCTCTTTTATTACAGAGAAATCAGCCAGTAAATCGATGATTATTTAAGCTTTGACTGTCGTCCGCGGAACATAGGTGATGTTGAATTCATTGAGTTTAACCCGCCACTTTAACAATCGTTCGTAGTGCTCTGGTATATACCACATAGACTTCAATGGATGATCTGTGATGACCCACATCAGATGCATCTAGAAATACTCGCAAAAACTGAGAGCGAAAATAATTAAAGCAAGTTAGTTTTTTCTATAATCGGGTACCTAGTTTCAGTGACATGAAACACTTAACTTGTGTAGTAGATTGGATATTGTTTTCCCATCTCCTCTCGAATAAGAACAGAGCTTGTAGCTTCTTTTCCAAATTTTACGTACAGTGATAGCTCATCTACAGGCTTCGGGCTTTAGAGCAATGAGGGTGACCCTAAGAAACTTTTTGACTTTTTGAACGCCTCCTCACATTCGGTCACCATTTGAAATTTTGTTTTTTTTTTTTTCCTTACATTTTGAAGAACGCTACACACTTGTTGCCCAACTTTGGGATGAAACGAATGAGCCCGATGATTCGACCGGTTAGTCTCTGAACCTCCTTGGTACTCCACAGGGGAGGCATGTCTAAGATTCTTTGTACTTTTTATGGATTGGCTTTCAATCCTTCAAAATTTAACAGGAAGTCAGGGAACTTCCCGGTCAAGGCACTGAAGGTGCACTTAGAGGGGTTCAATCTCATATTAATTTTTCTAAGTGTTTTGAATGACTCTTTTAGATCTTCGACGTGTTGTTTGGGTGACTTACTCTTAACTAGAATATCATCAACATACACTTCAATGTTCCTTCCTTTTTTATTAGAAAAATTATATTTATGAGGCACTAATAGGTTGCCCTAACTTTCTTAAGCCCGAAGGGTATTACATTAAAGCAATATAAGCCTTGTATAGTAATAAAGGCTATTTTTTCTACATCTACAGGTGCATTTTTATCTAGTGGTAACCAGAGGAAGCGTGGAGGAAACTCATGACAGAGTATCTGATCACTGCGTCCACCAAGGTGTCAATCTTCAGCAGGGTGTAGATGTGATTTCGACAAGCAGAGTTTAGGTTGGTGAAGTTAACGCACTCACACCACCCATCATTGACTTCCTTGACCATGACGATGTTTGAGTGCGAGGCTGGGTATTTGACCTCATAGATGTAGCTGACGTCCAACAACTTCTGCACCTCTACTGCTAGGCCAAAGTCCTGACAGTTGATCAGATCTTTTGTTGGACCGTCCAAGAGTATCGACTGATATTCAACTAGTGTCACATCGCGTCGATTTAAATGTCCGACAACTCTGCAGTGTTACAAGCGAACATCTCTCGGTGCTTCTGAAGTGTCTGTATCAACTGGTTCCCGAACCCTGTGTCAAAATGTTCACTAAACAGGAAAACCTCACCGGGTTCTTTGTCGAACATAGGTATCTAGAGGATGGTCTTGCTGGTCTCGAGACCCCCCTCCCTCTAGATTTGGATGTCAATTGGTTCATGGTCTACATTCAAAGCCATTCACAAATATTAATTTCTAAACGGCTCTAATTTCCTCTGACAGTGATCACCTCCCCTTCGCTTAGGAACTTTATGACAACATGATTGGCGGAAGTCATCACCTGACAGCTGTTCAAAAGTGGTCGATCGAAGATGGAGTTGTAGATCGATGAAAATTCTACCACGAGAAAGTCCTCTGTGCTATTGTACTACTTCATGGGTTCTCCACAAGAGATGGCTAGGGTGATGAAGCCCAGTGCCTCCTTCATTTCCCCAAAAAAACTGGACAATGGGCCCGACGGTGCTGTCGACCGATCGATCTTTAGATTGATCTTCTCATGCATAGTTTTGAGCATGATGTTGACCGAACTCCCTATATCAAAAATAATAATGACCACATGTTAGTTGTTGATCAGTGTTGTGATGACAATCGCTTCATTGTATGGGTTCTCATCGGAGGGAGGTATGTAAGACAATTAACAAATATTTACGTGTATATGGGACGACGAAGCATACCTCTCTCAAATGATGTTTCTTCCCGCCGGAGGTTTAGGATACTCCTCTGAAAATGGCTATGATTATCCCACTACATGGACCTCATTGGCTTGGACATGTCTGTTTGCGCTCTCCTACCGCAACTTCGCTATGTTGCTTCGTACGTGCACCTACTGCAACAAACTCTTTGAGCTTCCGGCATGGATGAGCTCTTCAATCTGGTTTCGGATGTGACAACATTTCTCCATGTCATGGTGGCAGTGACCGTCTTCTGTGGCGGAGACCATTTAAAATAGTTCTTTGGACTATTTTGGCCATTTACACGTTGAGGGGTGTCAAAACCTTGCATTTCCCTGTAGGCATGTGGTTGCTCATAATACTTGGTTGGTCGTTGATCAGAGTGTTGTTTCTGGTCACGATTCCCTCAGTCATTTATTCACTTATCACAACACTGAGAGCTATTGTTTTGGTGACACGCAGAGGACTGACTGTCATTTGCCTTATGTTGCCCCCCCCCCC
>NW_018164576.1:2442180-2457377 GCF_001263595.1 Phalaenopsis equestris
CCCCCCTCCCCTTGCCGCCTGTTTCTTCTGCTTCTTGAATGGATGGTCGGATGACTCCAACTTACCCTTCAAAGAGTCTCTGAGATATTCATTAGCAAGTATGGGCTCGTTTTCCATCTCCAATACTTCTGCAAATGTATCATGTTTAAATAGGTTTAGGACCGCTCTCTTCAGACTCCTAATTTTAAGGTCATTCTAACTATATTAGGTTTCAGATTTCTAACTTCGAGCATCTCGTTCTAGAAGTGGTTGACATAAGCTCACAGGCTCTCATTTTCTCCCTGCTAGAGATCGAGCAGGGTGTTCAAGTCCGTCTTCTACCTCTGCAAGTTTAAAAAGTGTTAAACGAAGAGTCTCTTAAACTCATTATAACTTGGTATGCTTTCGTTTGACAGATCGTTGAACCACTGAAGAGCCGACTCCATCAGAGTGGTTAAGAAAAGACAACGCATTATAAGGTCGTCGATCTGAAGCAGATCGACAGATGATTTGAACTACGCTACGTGGTCAATCGGTTTGGTCCTCCCTTTACAAGAATCCAGACGATGGATTCTTAGCTTGGGCGGGGGTATCACACTCTTTTGTTTCTTTCCCCCCCTCCCCCCCCCCCCCCCCCCTCCTGTGTGTGGCTGGACAGAAAATTGCATTCGTTCTTCCCATTGTCTATTCACTTGTGTAGACACACCAATTCGTTCATATTTTTTTCTACTATTTATAGGGATATATTTTGTATAATTACAGAAAGAAATGAGCATTTATAAAAATTGTTCATAATACAATTGATGTTCTAATTAATCGTATGGATTTCATACTATATGGGTATTACAATTTGAAGCTTAATATGAAAGTAATTTGGTTAGTCAACTTGCTTGGATTCGTCCGACTGAGTGGCGACTGCACTATCGATTGGTCGGCCGAGGTGCCCAGTTGAGTGTCAATCTTGTTTGTCGGGGTAAAGGCTGGTCTACCGATTAGCCGCGATCAAGAATTTGCGCCTACACCCCGGTCGGTCAAAACTGTCGGCATGATCTGTCGTTCTAATCTCTCACCATAGTGTGTTGATCGATTCTTGACACACAATTGGCCGTAGAGTGGTAGGACGCTTTGGTTATTTGGTCATCTTCTGGGCCGTTCAAATGCTATGAGAGTCGCGCTGACAATTGTGGCGTATACATTAATAATATTCAAATAACATCACAAAGCATACAAAAATTTTGAAACACTAAACCCTCATGATAATCGTGTTAATTGCAAACCTCAATTAGATGAGTCAATTTTTAAATCAAATATTCAAACTAATAAATTGAAACTTCCAAGTAGAACTCTAATCACATAAAGCTTAAAGAAACTCTATCAATCTTCCACAAAAGTTTGGCAAGAATGATAAATTTGTGATTGATTTCAGTTTGCCTAGAACAAATTTCATATTGACTATATCATTATATTCACACTCCATATAATATGACGCTGGTAAGGTGGGCGTGATCCAAGTCTTCTCTCTTACTAATTTGGCTTAATTACAACTCTACAAAAAGTAACAGTTACGATCAAACAAAATGTTGTCTGTTTTGTCGCCAAATGAAACCATTAAATTAAAATCACTATTGTCCGCATATTCTTTTTTGGCACGAAGCTCTTTGTCAGCCGAAGTCAACTAAGATTCGCCTTCTTGGACAAATATCTATCCCAAGTTTATAAGGGTCTTTTAGACGACACAAACCCATGGCTGCCGGAAGAATCCTTTGGTCAGGTTAGGGCGACTGCGCCGCCTGGCTAATTAGATTAGAAAACAAGATAACCCACGATGACAAACTGAAGCAATAGAATCTTGACCAGGTTCGTCATCATTTTCCCCAACATTAACTTTAAGCTTAATGCGATAAATTTTATATTATAAAATCTAAGTTTGCTTCTACTATAAACTTTTTTTTGTTAAAAATATGTGTAGGACAAATGGCGTTATGTTCATAGATTTTCTAAATTTCAGAAAATATTTTACTTAAGGCTCAAATGAATCCAAAATAATTTTTACATTTATACCACCCAAATCAATAAAGCAATTAGGGGCATTTACATACATACCACCTAAATCCTAGGTATTTACACATTTTACACATCTAACACCTAGTATTTACACATCTGACACCTCAATTTTAATTTTTACAATTATACCACCCAAATCTTTAAAATAATATCAATAGTACTATTATTTTAACTTTATAAAGCGAAACGCACCTGTTTATGCAGTTGTAAAGTGGCTTTAAGTGGTATATATATAAATCTTCGAAGAAATTAATGATCAATGAAAAAATTGAAATAGAAAATGAAATTAGTGAGATTTGCACATAAACACCTCACAAAACTGAAATTTATAAACAGCACAACACTGGCAGAATAATCTATCAATACAGCAGCCATCAACACTAGATTCTACAACATCTTACTTTCTGCAAAGTGATTTAAGAACAAAAGGGATGTATTGTTCACATTTTCACTTCCATACATATAATCTAACAAAGTCTTAACCAATAGCATTCTCCTGCCACATGCAATTTGCATTTTAACAGCAAAGCTGCACCTCAACATTAAAAATTATTTACAAATATACCCTGAAGATAAGGAAAAGTAGAAAATTATATCAATAGGACTACGAAAGAGCCGAATTGGCGTCGAATTGACCTTTGATTGAGATAAATGAATATAATCGAGCTAATGCAGGATCGAATTGATATCTATATGCATTAAGTATGAAATGCAATTAATTATAAAAGTGGGACTAATTTATATAAAATTTGATAAATTAATGGACAAATTTGGGTAATTCAAAAGTTTGAAGCTAATATGACCTCCCAAAAAAAGGTTAAGAGACAATGTGTTTGTGGTCGTCTTAAATTATATATTCTTCTTCGTGATCAGCTCAAAATTGACTAGTTTTAATTGATTAAAAAAATAGATATAGAGTATAGAATTCAAACCTACAAAACTTCTGTGTAGTTGAAAGCACATAACCACATGAACACACAAATTATTATGATTTAACTTTAGAAATAAGTACACATATAATATATTATTATAATATATATAATCTCTTCATTTTGAGCTAAAACAAGCCAAACACGATCAAACAAATAGCTGCATATGTTCAGCTTGTTTACATAACAAACGATTCAAAAACGGGCTATTTAACAAACCAAACACAAGCAATTTGCAAACAAAAAACTTTTTTTATAGCCCTATTAACCACATGCTTACCATATTTCATATAAATTGTCCGTGATACTCTCGATGCACAAATAGCCTCATAGGGTACATATTTCATTCAAATCAAATAAAACAAAACTATTTTGATTCTTTCAAAACAAAAAAATGACAATTCATTGATCAATAGCACGAAATAGAATATCAAGCAATAGAAAGCCATGACACAAATATGGTACACAAAGGTAAGCTTACATTATGAACATTATAGGACTAGCTGGCAAATATCTGCCAACATAATATCATTATAAGCCATATTCCTTAGCATATAAATATAGCTAATGAGACAGTACCATTTTGTATAACCACCATCATAAGAACCAACTTATGACAATCTAAACTACCTTACATTAATTAGAGACCTAAATGTCATAGCTTCTAAATTTATTTGTGTGGAGTCTAGTGATATTTTCCCATTCAAAAGATAGAAGACTAATAACTGGGCTTCATGACTCCTCATGATTAAGATGCAAATCCCATAATAGTCATCTTCTCCATGAATGAAACACAATCAACCAGAAAACAAAGCAAAATTTTATGAAACTCACACTGATGGTGAAATCTGCCTCCAGTTCAACAACTGATGCGTCCGGGGATGCCTTTGTAAGTAAGCACTAGTTCCGACACTCATTTCTTCATCGACAAGATGCTCCGGTAGGTTCGACGGTGACCATACGGGAACCAATCCTCCGTCTCTTTCTGTGTAACTGCTGGATGAGTCCTCAGAAAACTCCACTCTGTTCTGCAACCTCGCAGGATCAAACTCCAAAGTAGTATTATTCCTCGTGTTTGGAGTGCCATCTTGACCATTAGCTCCATGTGTTTGGTCGTCGAAATTCACATTCGTCGGCACTTCGGCTCTGCTATCTTCCCTAGCGCTGCTTATATCCACTGAAACTGCATCCTCTTCGGCCCTAATTAATGATGAAGTTATGCTTGGCACCAATTGATCAGAGTACCTCCTTGTCGTGCTCTGGAGATTATTAGCTCGATGAGGCTCGGGATCCACTTCCATATGTATTTCTTGAGGATAGTAAAAGGCAGGGAGGTCGGAGGAATCGCCGAGGCCCTCTTCGGTTTCGTTCTCCATTGCAGCACTCGAAGCGGTTTCGTTCTGCCACATCTCGGTAAGAGCCTCTTGTAATCTTTCTTTGGCGGCAGAAAGTTCTACTATGGGAAGAGGATAGTTGGAACCGAGCTCGATGCCGGCGGCCTGGAGAACGGGTTCGGGTGCATCCCATGGATGGTGTATCCATTCAGTTGGGAGCCTGATGAGTTCGGGAAGCCAGCGGCGGACATATTCTCCATTGGGGTCAAATTTGTAGCCCTCAATCTGCAGATATGATCAGTCGGAGAAAAATTTGTAAAGAAAATTTTACTATGAACTTTTTAAAAGTGAAATACTACTTTTTCATGCATAGGTTGAAGACACCTAAGTGTTATAAATGTAAATATCAAACTTTTGGTGTTAGATATGTAAATACAAAGGAACTGTGTGATCCAATGGATGCATTTTGAATCTTTCAATGTAAATGTCAAAATTAAGTCTAACATATGTTTAATAGGGTGCTAGTCCAACCATCCCTCTTAATTTACAAATTCTAATTTTTAACACATCTATCTTAACAGCCTCATTTATGTCATGTTCAACTTAGCAATTAATGACTTTTTAAATGCCCAGCACTTAAATCCATATAACAAACTCACAGACAAAAAAATATAGAAGTATTTTGGTTAAATATTATCTAGATGGTAATGTTGTGTGCATAACATCATCATTTACATAATAATGCTGTTTATCAAATGTAATCATATGATTCAATGTTATTTTAGTAAAACATTATAATATTATTTTAAAAGGGAAATTTACATACGTAACACCCAATTTTTATGTATTTATATATCTCACTCTTAAACTTTCATACTTACATACACAGAACTTGGGTGCTTCAAACCTAGGCATGCAAATGTGTATTTCACCTTTGAAAAGTGATAGTAGTGTTATTTTTGACGTGATATTCAAGATTTGAGTGAGATTTGAGTGTTTTGTGTGTTTTGTGTGTAAATATGAAAGTTTTGGTGTGAGATACGTAAATACATAAGAATTGTGTGATATGCATGTAAATGTCCCTATTTAAAATTATCAATGGTAACCATGACATCAATTTGGTATGATCTTCATCTTAACCTCTTAAGTAGACTAAAATATTGATAACAATATCCAAATTGCAATGTTAACCAGAAAAAAATGTTATTCAGACGATAATATTTTACACATAAAAAGACTTAAACTTCAATCACAAATTATTATTCAAAACTATAAATCATAAATTATTATTTAAAGAAAACAGTGAACCAAACAACCATACATTAATTTAGCTGAAATCTACATGTCATCAACATATAACTTCATTATCATTTATAAAATTATCATTAAAAGATGTTACCGAATCAAACAGCTAACTTCAATTAATAGCATAATATTACATAGTAGACCTTCCACCTAAATCTTTCACATCACATCAAAAGTACCACAATTGTGAATTTTGAATTGTAAAACAGACCTTTTCATGCATAAATAGGGGAGCATATATGTAAAAGTTGAAGTTTAAATGTTAGAGTTGCAATTACAAAAGATTTCAATGGTATGCCATGTAAATATTCCAAAATTGTTATACCTGTGGGTTATCAATGCGATCGAATTCTCGACCATCAGGAAGAGTACCAGATATATACTGCCAACCCAAAGTATCACATTCAAGATCAGCATCCAGAAGCGTATCCCAAAAGTACTTCATCCCCCACCTCCATGGAAGTTGCAGAACCTTCACAAAAAAGCTCGACACAACCACACGAATTCGATCGTGCAGCCATCCCGTCGCCCAAAGCTCCCTCATCCCCGCATCAACAAGAGGATAACCAGTTCTTCCCTGTCTCCATGCCTTGAAGTATCTTTCATCAACAACCCAAGGGAAGAACTTGAGGTGCGATAAAAGCGGCCTTTCATGGCTGAACGGATGATTGAAACTCAGGTACCTCGAGTATTCTCGAAGCCCGATTGACTTGAGAAACAAGTTCACGCTCTCTTTGCCGGATTCGTTTTCCTCGTTAGTCCATACGAGCAGTTTGATCTGGAGATGGTGGAAGACTTTGCGAACGCTGAGCTCGCCGAAATGGAGATGAGGCGAAAGGAGAGAGGTGGTCGCACCATCGGCCTTCTTTCTGTTCGCCGAGTAGTGGATAAGCGGGCCATTGATGAAAGCATTTAGAGCCTTATTGGCATTCTGCCATCCCGGAGACCAAGCTCGAGCAAGAAGGGCGTTGCTCCCCTGCTCGGATTCGTCCTCGAAAACGAGAGGATCTGAAGGACACCTTGACACATCACCTGAAGAGAAGAGCTCTCAGTCAGTTTTAGATGCTCTGTGTTACAGACAGCAAACGAATTTGAAGTTGCAAGCTTTCAAAACAATAAAAATGGGACCTTCCCATATCTACCACCCAATTCCTATGTCTTAACAGATCAACCGTCAAACTTCACCTTCTTTCTACAGACAGTCAGATTCCTATGTTTTCAACATAGGTTGGGTGATTTGTAGGTAAAAATTGAAATTTAGGTGGTTGAGTGAGATGTGTAAATGCATAAGAATTGTGTGTTAAGCATGTAAATTTCCCTAAATTGTTTTATTAACTAATCAAAAGTATAGCATGATCATTAGACATTCAAAAAACAACTAACAAAGATATATAAGAATAATCTACCTGATGTAATTTTTTTTGGTGGTAAGAGTGGAGCTGCAGGATCGTAAGGCATGCTGAGGCACTTATTCCAGAAAGCTTCAAAAGTTGAAAATGGGGAACCATTTTCGTCTGCAACCTGCCATGGCTCGTAGAGCAAATCTGCATTGAAAGAACAAACTGTGACGCCGCGAGATGACAGAAGCTCCTTGATGCGGTGATCCCTAACAAGAGATAAAGGATCTGCGAGAGAGAACAAAATTGAGGGCATAGCAATAGCAACATATCATAACTGACTAATCTAAAGGTGCTTATGCTATCTTTATGTAGCTAACAAAGAAAAATAAGAATGATAATCTTTCGAGTCTTGATTTTTTTTTTCCTTTGGTTTAGACTAACGCATCATTGGATGCACACTTATATGTGACAGAGTAGTTGAAAGTGTAGTTTCTCATCGTGAGTTTGCAGATTCAAATCATTCATATTGCCCTTTGGATTCACCTTTCCCGAGAAAAAAAAAACATCATTTTGCTTTTACTTTTAAAACGTCACCTTTTTCCATGAGCAACAATCTCATGTCGCTTCACTAGCAAATGATGGATGAAGTGGTGCATAACAAAGGATTGACCATCGAAAGTGTTCATGTTTAAAGAATAATACAAGTTTTTGGACAAAAAAATAATGTACAAAAATATTCAATTAGATCGGATTAATTAATTCATTATTGATAACCTGAACCAATCTCAACAAGTTGCCTAGAATTGGGCTTAACAAATCACTGATAGTCCATAGACTCCAGTTTGGAAGGCTGCAATTTTTTGTAAAGATGCTTGTAATGTTGTCTATGGTAAGGAAATCAACTTCTTAAGAAGTTGTGGTGTGAATTATAAATATTTATTATTTTCAAAAATTCAACAAATGACTTTCTTTACGGCTACCAAATTTTAAGAAATTTGATTATAAAAAACAACTTCTCACCACAAATATTTTTAGAAAGCAGCACAAAAGTAATTCTCCAAACAGAACTGTGGTGGCGATTTGAAATGCAAAGTAGTCTGAAAGTTGTCACTATCTAACTCTTAAATAACCGACAACTCAAAAGCATTAAACTTGAAACCGCCAAGAATCAAATCTCATCAAATCAACCAGAAGATGAATCAATCTCAACCAACCCTCAGTAATGAGCAATCCAACTCACCAAAAAGACTCAACTGTTAACTGGAGTACTCATTGGCATATTAGAGATTCTAGTTAGAAGTTGGGAAGGTTATTGCCCTCAATTCTAACAAAAATAATCTCAAGTTCGTACCTAGCAGTCATCTATGAGCAAAACTCACTCACCACACAACCAATCACACTGACTTCAATCTATACATATTCCATTTAATTTTTCTATGTATCCAATTTTGTAACGTATAAATTTTTTTTTTTTTGTTGGTGAGCTTCGATCAAGTGACATTTCGGTGTGAGAGAAAATGTCCAACCACCGAACCACCATCTCATCCATTTTGTAATGTACACATTGATTCACGTCTATAAACATGGCATCATTTGACAAAAACAGACAAGTTTAACATCAAAACTCTATCACATCAAAATATGACAAAATCTTTTTCAATTTCTATTTAGAATCTCTCTTTATTTGAATTGTTAAACTTTGCTTAAAGTGATTTGATCGGGCCATTTGTAGATCAATTCACTAAGATACTCACTAAGACCTAGCTTCACTCTCCCTTCACTCTTTGGGCTCAATTCATCTATTAGTAAAATAACGGCCTCATTACTCAAACAACATTGAATCCAACAAATAAGATCTATGCTCCACAACAAGAGAACAGCATAAAAAATGGAAAAGTATAGTACATATAAACAGCATAGTGATAAAACATGGGTAGAAATACATTAAACTTTGGCCGAAAGTGTTATGAGTTAAAAAAAGGAGGCTAATTTAAAAAAGAAAAAAAAAAAAAAACAAAAGATAAAGCTTATCAAGCACCTAATATTAGAAATAGTTATCTATTCATTCAAATACTTGAGAGGATCAATCCAGATTTTAAGCAGTAAATCAGAAGAAATTCCTTTGTTGGCTCTAAGTCCATGAACAGGAAAAAAACGAATATTCAAGTTAATTAATAATTAAAAATCCCAAGGGGGACAAAAACACAGTCTGCAAAGAAGGGAAAACGGTATAATCCCAAATTAAACTCAAAACAAAAACCTTTACAACCAAAACATAAGGATCCAAAACAACTGCTGAAAGCAGCGCATTAAAAAACAGATTCAGAATCAACAGAGCCAAAAACCAAAGAAAGAAAGAAATTCAGCCAATCGGCAACAGTCAGTACTGTACGGCATCATAAAATAGAGAGCACTAATTAAAAAAAAAGAAATTGTCAGCTATTTATGAGTAAATTTATTTCTCCAAGGAGAGAAACAGAAACTGACCATAAAGATGATTAAAGAAAAGGTTTGTAGCGCCTGTAGAATTCACCACATCGACAAGAGTTGAAGCAGTATCAAAAGACCTCTTTGTGATAAGAGTAGCCCCAAGGCTTTTAAGGGAAGAATCAAGATGCTTCAAACTCTGGCTCAACCACCACCTGGAAACTCTACCAGGAAAGTAGTGACCTTCTTCTTCAGGAGCCCAAATGAAAACAGAAACCACATATCCAGCCCTAACACCTGCTGCAAGAGCTGGGTTGTCTTCCACTCTGAGGTCTCTTCTGAACCACACTATGCTAATGTTGTCGCTTCTTGTGTTTCCGCCATTAGAGCTGCTTCCAGGAGGCATGACTTGAGAAGTGGGAGACACAAAGTTAAAAAAGGTCAAATTTTGAGGAGCGGATTGGGAGCAAAGATCGGTGGAGATGAAAAAAGATCAGATTTTTAGAAAATGAGGGGAAAATGAAATTATTAGGTGGGAGGAAAATGGCGTCGGTTCTGCCTTGAGGAAGCTTGGGGATTTGAGAAGGGACAGCTGCCAGAAGATTTGAGGATGGGCTAGTTGATTATTCGCTTTGAACTTTCTTTTTATTTATTTTTATTTATTTATTTTTTATTTATCTTTTTTATTTTCTCACCAATCCCCATCGGCTTTAGTGCTTTATGATGGGAATTGGGCAAAACCTGGTCATTTCTCAGTAATTTGAGCATATTTCAGAATTTAATTCCTTTTTTTTTTACAGTTTATATATATATTTTTTATTATTTTAACATTACAATTCTATCATTGTCTCACAATTTATTTACATTGTCTTTGGAGTTGTTTTAATTATGTAACATTTATTTGATAAATTATTATTATTATTTTAATTTCTATTGAGTACTATATTAGTATTTAAATTTCTTTTCCTATATAAATTTTGAATAACTTACTAGCTTAGTACTAATATTTTTTTAGTCATTTAATACTATTTTTTTTCTATAATATATTTTCTAGTAGTAGTTGTAAATATATAAATCACCTATTTTTTTTTTTAAATTATATTAAATTAACACCAACTTGTCACTTGATTCATATTATTTTATGTTATTCTTTCTAGTTTTAACATGCATCTATCGTACATTTTTATTTTAATTGCTATTGATATTATCAAAGATTTATTTATTATCTAAAACTTGTAAAAATGAACTAACAAACAACATAAGCCATCCAATATAGTATTTTAGATTATGGCTATAATTACTAAAATGTCGTCCTTGTAACTATCAATAAGACTCTATTTTTCACTTGAGGGAGATGAGAATTGAGTATTGACAGAGCTTGGAGATTAGAAAATCTCTAAGGCTCAATCTGACATTTAATAATAAATATTGTTACCTAACATTATTGTCAGACTAATGTCGCTCGATCACCATAACTTAAGCATCATTATATCATCGTTGCCACAAAGCTGTCGTAATCCATTCATCGTCACCTAATTGTTATGTCTGATTATCATCATCAAACTATCATTACTTGATTAGAGTTATTCAATTTTCATCGCTAGATTAATTTTATCCAGGAGTATCTTCATATGACAGAGTATCAAAAATCTCATAAATTAAGAAACTATCCAATAAATGGTGTCATTATATTATGATAAAATTTGTGTACCATAAAATTAAGAACAAGCTAAATTAGGTCAATTTGAGGGCACCTATGGACGGCCTCCACAACTTCAAAATATTGCAAGCTCAACGCACCATTCTTGTTCTACCAAACTAACACATAATTTACCATAGCATTAGTGGACTTACCAAATTTTGTCATTTTTTATACTCCCCATGATGTTATAAAAAAGATTTTTAATGTCTTGTTTAAGAGTAGTTTCTTTGTAGGATAAAAAAACATTGTACTCATCATTATAGCTTTTAAGAATAGTCAACTTGGATTATTATTATTTTTTGATATTCTACTCTAATTAAGGATTAACATGATGGATCGTATCTCTTATGAAGACAATGATCATTATAGGACTATCATGTGGATTTGATAGGCCTCTCACCTTTGTTACGGTTTTTTTTCCCCACATTTATGTGTCAAGCTCGTACTAACTTCTATTATCTCTTCAATAAGATCATCCACACTTTTGTCAATCTTAACACGTGTGATGTGTGGTCACGTAGATTCCACAGAGACAACGATCTACATGTGCACCGCATACCTAATGCAATATTCTATATCTTGCATACTTTACATAGACGCAAATGGCATGATTTATTCAAGGATTGATCCAAGTCATATATAAGATATTGCATGATTGACATGATTATAATAATACATTTTCTTACATACATCCACGTGCCTTACATGCTTGTGATTACATGATGTTTCTATATGATGTGCATGAGATATCTCACCAATAAATATATCATGAATGTATAAGAAAATGTGCACATATATAAGTAGGTAGGCTATGAAAATAATCACACATTGTTTGGTTGATGCAAAAAAATCCTAATAACAGGGCAATTGATAGGCTTCCATTAATAGTAGAATGATATGATAGGTGCTTCTCTCATTAATACAGTGAATAAGAAAAATTACAAATTAAGAAATGAATAATGCATATCACCAACTGATTAGTTTGTATGTATTTGGATATCATGATGCTTAGTGAATGTAATTGCTATTTTGATCCCCAATTATTAAACTAAGGTAAAAGAGTACTTTTGTAATGTGGTACCGCTCACCTACCCCATCTCACCTACCACTCACCTACTTCGCACCTACCACTCTCTTGCTTCTATAAATAGAGAGGGTGTGAGGCTTAGGAGAGCAAGAGAAGAGATCTTAAGCTACCACAACGGAGGATAGCATCTTAAGGCCTTGTATCAAAGTGTCGCTTGAGAGGGAGACCATAGAAGGAAGATGAGGGCTCATCTCTATGTATAAGCTATGTATTCTCCATTTCTTTTGCCTTAGTTAACTATTTGATTGATTCCCTTCCGTGGACGTAGATCCAGGTGGATCGAACTACGTAAATGATCTGTGTTTGCTTGTGTTCTTTGTGTTTCATTTCTATGCCAGGAAATACATATCTCACAACAGTAATCATGAACATCAAATGATGATTTTACATGATGATAGAAATCCAACTATTCATAACATGACTACTATTATCTATATCGCTTTTGATAATGAGTGGTGACTCATCCATTGAAAGTATATACCTTATGTGATAATGTTTTATATATGTCATCTTTTGTTATAATGATATATTGCATGGATGATGTACATGAAAAAGATCATGATGATATAAATCTATTATATTGGGTAAAAGCAAAAAAAACAATAATGCAAAATATATGCAAAATATTGTATGATGTACATTAAAACAATTAAGTCCAAGTCTTTATATGCTGATTTCTTTTTAATTTTCATGTTATGCGTAAGATAAGAAGGACCATACTGATATTATATTTATATCAAAACATATATTACAAAAAATAATATTAAAATAAATTAATTCAAAATAAAGACATGATATTAAGGGCATGGGACCTTATGTTGCCTGATCCACAGCAATTTTTTATAGGTTTTGATTGATAGCATTAATTAAAATCTACATCATAAAACGGTAAAGTTAAAATATCATTAAATAGGGTATAAGAAAGCAAAATAAAAAAGAACCAAAGCCCTAAAGTTTCACATAATAACCCTTCTCCAACTCACCATAACACTGGTGTTATACGGCAGTTTTGAGCTCATGATCAGCTCAATTTCTATGTATTTACATATCTAACACCAGAACTTCAATTTTTACAAATATGACAGCTTCCCGATGCATCAAAAGTTTAGGGTGGTATAAATGTAAAAATCAAGTTTCCATTATTAGATATGTAAGTACACGAATTTACATAAGCACCACGCAACTCCCATGGATTTACATATCAAACACCTAGAAGTAAAATGTTGGTGCTATGAAAAAAAGTGCATTTGACATTCTAAATACAATATTTTCAATGTGATGTTAAAAATTTGTGTGTTATAAAGACAAATATTAAAGTTTAGGTGTTAGACATACAAATACACAGAGTAGAAAACAACTGCATCGATATATATTTTTTTAAAAGAGTAAAGTACGAAGGATGAAGGCTATCGCAATCTGTGACAGGAAGATGAAGAGGAATAAAATAAATAAAAGGATTCCCACTTCTATTAAAATAGGCATGCCATAGACAAAGATGTTACAACCCAGAGAGTTACAAATAAGTTTCTCATCCAATATATATATTTTTTATTTTTTCTAATGATAATTAAAGTAAAAAAGTAAAGTATATAATAAACTAAGATTCAACCAAAAAAAAAAAAAAAAAAAAATAGATGAAAGCAGGAGCACGTGAAACAGATCTTATCTTGTTTAGCTTTCAAGGTTCTACAACTCATATTATTCCTTGGTTCTACAAGTGGCTAAGAGCATTAGATTATTACATGGTCCTGCACTGAAAAGGCCATGCCACTCGCCTGCAGCCACTCGCTATCTCTCTCTCTCTGCAAATTCTTTCAAATAAAATATGTACCCCATAATGGAGAAAGATTCCATTAGAAATGCCTGAAAAATGCAAAATGGTCCCCTCCAAATTCAACATTATGAGCTCATGGTTTGACAATTTAATCAGAATGGCATCTGATATGTTATGTGCCAATAAAACTATGGGGTTTCGTAATTTAATGAAAACTTAAAGCCAAATGTGAAAAATTCATCTACGCCTCTATATAAATCTGGACATTATATGTTAAAGTTGATGTAGCTTCTCAAGGCCATTAACAATGCTTCCCAAATTCCCACACCCACCTAATCAATGCATTATATTAACAGGTATTTCTATCACATGCTATCCATAAAAATTAAAAAAATAAAAATAAAAATCGCAAATATAACAGTCTAAAATCTTTTTTTTTTTCATTCTCCTAAAAAAATGAAGTAAAAATATTTCAAGTTTTAATTGAGTGAAAATAGCATATCTCTAATGAATGTCTTGCCCGTGTTTCAACTCAAAGGAATTCATTTTTTTCAGATTATCAAAAGAAAATTGCACTCAGAATTAGTTCAAACCCAACTACCCCAAAAAAAAAAAAGTTTTCCACCACTGCAGAAAAACCTTGCAGGTGAAGCAGCCTTTCTCCATTTTGATAATTTTGGCTGGGGGGGCAGAGACTTCAAAATGAGCTAACGTTCTGATGACTCTTTGGACCAATTTTTTTAGTGGCATGAATGGCCAAACCGAATTGAATCGAATTGAATGGGGGGATGGGGCATCATCGAAGCTTGTTTTTTCCTTTTCCATGGAACAATCTGAAGTAGGGTTTAGCCATCGAATCTCTCGAAGAAGTAGAGGTAGCCCATGTCTATGGGTGGATTAGCAGATGCGCCAACTTTACTGTCATTGAAAATGACCCATCTTCCATCCTTACGGACATGAGCCACATAGTGACCACAATGAGTTGATGTGCCAATGTGGCTGATGAATGCCAACAGTTTATACCCTGCAGGGAATCATTAATTTTTTTTATTAATAAATGGAATAAATCATCCATCATGGGATGGTAAACAACAATTATCAATCAGTTAAAACCAAGCTAGAAAATCTAAAGCTGGTGTAATAGTAAACAGTGACAATGAGAACAAACCAACCTCATAAATGCGTATCATAATCAATCAGTTCCAATAACATTTTTCTAAGCATGCATATATATATATATATATATATATATATAT
>NW_018164576.1:2461955-2501220 GCF_001263595.1 Phalaenopsis equestris
ATATATAGACGCTATATCCTTTTAACATATATATGAGGGGTGGCTGAGGCTCATATCATAGCCGCCGGTCATTTCTTTTAAAATATATATATAGCTAGTTGAAAAAAAAAATGAAAAATAAAAACAAATAAAATACACCAACAAGACACGAAGTGAGCTAACCACCTAAAGAAAAGAACTTTGAAGGTCCGCATCAAAAGCATCTAACATATAGTTTAGTATATTTTGGACAGTGACAAATACTTTTTTAACATTTTCTTCTCCTCTAAACGTTTTTTTATTCACCAACACTTATGTACTAGAAAAGCTATCATCAAAACGAACAGACAGAGAGTTTGGATCATTATTATCTACAATAACAAGATGACTGCGAGAAGAAAACAATTATGGTGGTTCAAGATAAAAATCTTATGCGTAGGTTCAGAGGCAATCACAACCATACTTGCATCCATAGAAGGCTATGATTTCAAACTTGAATTTAAAGTTGATTCAAGATTTTGTGCGCAGAATGGATCACAAGTAGCCAGACTTATCACAATTGCATTAGAAAGAAAGTCGTTATAAGATAAATTCTCCCCACAGCCCCAATTGCTAAGAGGTTTTCACAGATCTAGATGTTGCCCAAAAGCATCCTAAGAAGTTGTACCAAAAAAAAAGGTGACTCTTGGCCCAAAAAAAAAAACAAAAAAGCATCGTTGTACCATCATGAGGCCTAGATCTAGTGACTTGTATATTGTGATTGATTTTTCATGTGCAACTAAAATTTTTTCAAATCTGCACAATCTTATTTTTCATATTAGAATGAGAATCTCAATCAGGAAGTAACTTTCATTTGATCTCATACTATTTTGATGGCAATTAATTTATTGTTTGGAGTGAGAAAGGAATGTTCTTAGTTTTGCATCAAAACAGATAAACGTTGCCTAATACAAGAGTCAATGAAGTGTAAACTTTAATCTTTGGTCTCCTTAATTTCTACATTTTATCCTAGGTTTATATTAGTGAAATCTAGAATCTTAAGATGTTACCTAAGTGCAACATGCCAATAAGGGAAGCAGCATGGCAAGAGTTAAGGATGGCCACAAACAGACAATGCCCACCTAAATATTGCATTCAATGATTGTTTCAGTAACTGAGTTTTAATCATTTTAAGCCCAGTTCATCCAGTAATCTGAAACTCATCAATATGACAGACTAAATGAAAATATGAGCTACCAATATGAACCACAAAACTTGCTTCCAGCATGCCTTTATAAGTTAGCATGACTTTTAAAACAATTTTAGCAATCAAGCCAGTTCAAGCCCATAATCAACTTACTAAAACAACATAAAAAGGATGATTATGAAGTGTGATTAAAAAGAAAATAAAGATCTAAGACTAGCAGACTCTTTTAAGCAGACAAACATATCAAGCATAACAAAGGACATACTCCCATTTCCATCAGGGACTCCGCTATCACTAGCCTGTGTGTTGCTTGAAGTTGGGGCATCAGTATCCATGGCGGCAGAAGTAGCTTCAGGATGATTAAATATCCAATCTGTAGCCTTCTCAATGTTCCCACCCTGCCAAAAAGTAAACAAGATACTTTATAACATACCTACATGTTAAGATATTTCTCAGAACCAAGCAGGAACAAATTTTAAGGCAATTCACAATATCATAACACATGAAGCATGGGTTTACATGAATAATAACATATTTCACCAAAAAATGGTAGATGAATTAATTACATACCGAGGCCTTCAATGCTTTTCGAGCAACAACTTCCTCAAATCCAAATGAAATCAGCGTTTCGACACTTGCTTCATCAATAATTAAACCGGTATCTCGAGGCCCGTAATGAATAGGATCATCAATATCTACAGAAAGAGAAAGAGGTTTTCATATAAGCTTATCATATAAGCTTAAAAAAAAAAAAACTTCTCATATAAGCCAGTTATGATGCTTCAGAAACTGAAACTTATTAAGTGTTTCTTCTGAGGCAGAATGTGGCATGATAAACAACTTTTCTGGTTCCCTATGGCCATCGCATCAACCTTTGGTAAAGTAACAGACTAATATGTTATTATTCTGAAGCCAAACCTGGATCATCCATGTGGGACAGTAACCAATTCATTGCTTCCTCAACCCCAACATTGAAAGTGTTAATAGCAGCTTTTTGACAATGGAGATAATTAAATCCCATAGCTACCAGCTGTGAAACAATATCCTCGTTGGGGACAATGTGTGTGCCTTTAGGCTCATCAATGACAGAAGCTGCAGAACATCAATGAAATTTCATAACAGTGACTACACACAAACACTACAATTTAACTTTCCAAAAAAACAGTCAAAACTTCTAACACTTATTTATGTCAGCCTACCTTTCTCTGGAAGTAATTGTTCTCCTAACTGAAAACCTTTGCTGCGCATATTGGTGATATCAATAACATCAGGAACGTCTATGTACACATCTAAAGAAAACATAAAACAGAAAAAAAAAAGATACAATAAGGTTGCAGTTGCAGTAAATATTTAAACAATTATACTATTAGCCCATTAGCCCAGCAAAACGAGCAGAATGAAGGAATATTACCCAGTTTCTTTGGAACCCATCCTTCCTCTAATACAAACTTGCGCATGTGCAGAACCAGGAAATCGGGGAAAGTTATAAAGCCAGCGGTTCTGCAGAATGATCCATCAACAATATGTACAATAAGTTAGCATCTGAAAAAAATAATCTCACCAATCTTTATTTGACTAAAACTAGATAAATTCTCAATCTTTGCAGTTTGAATTCAACAGATACCTAGAATTAGATTGGATTATGTACCAACCATATCTACAGTTCTAAGGACAAAGAATCAATTTTATGAAACATTAGAATTATCATCTTTGATTGAATAAATTTTATAATCCTAATTTTCAATTTTGTATGTACAAGTTGGATTTGTTATTCTATGAAGTGAACTGAAATTGTGACTATCTAATGTTATGGGAAATCTGCTCCTTGTAACGGCATGAGACGTAAATTTCTTAATTTTGTAAATGTTTTCTTTGATTCGATTTCCTTATCAAATTATGTTATTGGATTATCAGGCTCCTAATTTCATTCATGTTTATAACAACTGGGATCTACGTCTTCCGATTAGAATAGATTGCTTAATGATTTTGCATTACTCAAATTTCTGATTACTTGTTATTAATATTGCAGTAATTCTTAGTTTTTAACTCATATTTCTTTTTATTTTGGGAATGTTTATTTGGTTATTTTAAATGTATTGCAATTGCAGGCGTTTAAGTTTTTTAGTATTTGACTAAGTAAAGTAGATTCGAAGTAATATTTAGAAAAATTAGAAACTCCCCATTATCTATTTTTTTTATATATTCCAACTTTGCCATATTTGGTTGAATTCAAGATACAACATGCAGGGAAGCAAGAGAAAACCCCATCACAGCCCATCCACACTAGCGCCGACTCAACATCACAATGCCATCGTGACCTAGCCCCAAATGCCAGTAATCCTAAACTGGCCTCAACCACAGACCAGATAACAAAACCATTGGATTGATCGTGATCAAGTTGAAACCCATTGAGAGCCCATGCCCACCCCACAACATGAAGACCACCAGACCACATGCTCAACCCATCAAACCTATCATGACCTTGTTGAACCCCATTGCAACTTCATGCCCAACCCACACCGAGCCCAGGCCTTACGCTGATGCCATCGAACCCAATGCAACCTCGCTGAACACTATCACAACCACACATGCACCAATCAACACAAGCTCATGCCAACACCACTGAACTTGCCAACCCCGACCAATAACAACATCGACCCCTCAACATTTTCCATCGTTGTAAACCCTTATAATGCGTTCCGAGTAAAAAAAAAAAGTAATAATAATAAAACACTTAAATTCACTAAATATTTCAAATGCATTTATCGTACTTTACATTCGATTTAAAATACACCAGCAATTTTGCATATAAATAACCCCTTAAAGAAATTATTGGTTTGCGATTTGTGAATTATAAGTTTATTCACTTGATCTATATATATCGTATAATTCTAATTGCATTAGGAGCCACAAACTCAGAATCATCCCAACAACTTTTATTAGGCTGAATAAATTTATCAAAGGACGGGGCCATAAAGTTTGAAGAAAGACAAAAAAAAGTTGCATGTATAACACGTAATGTCTAATCATGATAAGAAAAACCATGCTCCGTACAGTATTATCACTGAAAGAATAAAAACATGTTGGAGTAGACTCTCACTATGAATTTATACTCACTTGATTGCTGTTGTCTTTTCATTAAGTGCGGTGCTATAGAAATCATGCACCTCCTCTGGGTCTGAAAAACATTTAAGGCATGCTTCTAAAGGGATTCTTGGCCGTATAATTTCATGATTAATTCTGTGGGCGTGGAATGATTTTAGTGACATTCTGGTGAACAACAGGAAAAATGGGGCAATTCTAAAAAAATTAGGAAAGTGACAAGAGGAGAGCATAGCTTACGGTTGCTTTTCGTCCACAGACTTATCTGCCCTATTTGCTTCCAGTTGCTCTGTAATATTATAGTAATGCATAAGGAAACTAGCCATGTAACACGTGCTCTAAGTTTGAGCATGTGAGTACCTTTATTAGTTGCTTCAGCGAGCGGGATATTCAAAGAAAGGATAAAGTCAGCCCTTTTATTATAAGCAACTTTTCCCTTCAATAAAAAATTTAAAACTTCTTGAGGGATTTAATTCAGGTTTTCCAGTATGGGCCTGCTCAACTTGGTCAAGAAGATGCAAAAAGAATTCCAAAGCATCCTGAAAGTAAACATGACATCAATTATTATGGTTAAAATGCTTGATGTGAACATCATAACAATGTACACTGCCATCATGTATTGCTGCAAAGGTAATAATAAGACTAAAATCCATGATGGCATAATGCCACAACGTAAATGAGTTGTGCAGACACAAGCTTTGAGTTTTATGCTTTTAGAAATAACCTAACAAATCAGGCATGCCATAGTAATTTACTTCCAAAAGAAGAACAGCAAAACTATAAAAATTATTGAGTTCATTGTTTTTTTCTCCCCCACTCCTATTGCCGATTTTTACCCTTCCTCCTTGATCCTTAACCTCTATACAAACAGCACTCGTTCTTCTCATTGTAATAAGTAAAATCATTCTGTCTCCTATATTTTGTGCAATTTATTCCTTCACCAAGCATGCATAAGACAAACAAGGATACGAGTTAAATATACTTCTTAATCACCATTTAACCATTATAGACCCATGCACACAAACCACCACTATGATCATGATTAAGGCTTAACATCCATGGAAAAAAAAATTAATCTCGTGTAAAATTTAAAACCAATGTCCTGGAAAAAAGAACTGTAATCACTGGAAAAGCAAATTTGAAAAAACCCTAGACCCCAAGCCAGAAAGTAACAAAACCGTCTAAGCACTACCCTGCTGGGCAGGACTCTTGTGGGGTGTGGTAAAGGCAGTTAAGCAATTATAGAGAAGAAAAACAAAACAGCAAAAACAAGAGTTAATATCACTTATGTCTGCCAGTATTAATGGGGGCAAATTTTGAAATGTCCTCAAGTATCAAAGTTAGTAAGAGAAAAAACATTTTGCTCTCTTAAATACTAATGTTTGCCAATTTTGAATACAGCTACACAAGATTATAAAAAATATTTTTAAGTTCTTCATAAGTTCTCAAGTAAATAGAGCGGATAATTAATTAATTCACATAAAAAATCACATAAAATCAAAAAAAAAATAAACATATACTAATGAAATGTTGGAATTTAAGTGTATACCTGTTGTCTCATGCTTGAAAATTCAGGATGGCTAGCTGCAATAATTGTTTTAAACATACGGGGAGGAATACCTTCCTGCTTCTACAAAAAAAATAAAAATAATAAAAATAATAAACTAAAGATGAAATGAAAGGGACAAATAGCTATAGTTAAATAAAATGCCTTGAAATCTCTTCTTAGAACTACATAAAAACGGAAAATAAGAAGGTTGTACTCTTATCTTCTCGTTATTGTCATTTTATTTGGATTATTTTCTTTATTTGTGTCAAGATGGGGATGGGGGCACACTACAACCCTGAACTTTCAAAGCAAGTACAGCAATAAAAAGTATATAGCCAAAATGTTAACCCGTTGAGTGCAACATTCTACAATTGCAAAGCATTCTGTCACTGAATGATCTACTGGTTTCCATTTACATTAATCCAGTTCCAGTTAGTAAGTGATGGAAATCTATAAGTTCATAAACATTGAAATGCAAGATGTGAGCAGTGGAACAAGAATACTGACATCATGAGTTTAGATATTTTCTAGCTATCTTATTTTTCAACTTTTTTAGTTATTGATTGACATAGCATGTCTAAGTTGATGGCTCCTATGAGAACGCTATGTATTCTCAGATGTTTGGATTCCATGGTTGGTTTTACTGCCTAGACTGCAAGCAAATAGTTGTAGCACTCATCACATTCTTTGTTTCAATGCATCCACTGCTTAGAATTGCCTAGCCACTAATCTGGAAGTGTACAGTTGGTAACATGTGTTGTCCAATTTTCCCTTCCTGATTTTGCATTGTAGCTGAGGATTGGCAACTACTGATTTGCGATTGCCTATGTTGTAGACTATAGTCACTTGCAGGTCCTAGATTGCCGATGGATTAGTTTTGTTTTTAAATGTGCAAAACGTGTATGTGTTTTCATTGTATGTTTTGTTGTTGTATTGTGTGGGATTGGGATCATCCTACTGTTGGGATCACAGATGTTAGGATTCCTTCATTCAACTGCCCTACCTTTCATTTCCTTTATTGGAGGCTAAACAATGTCGTCGAACTGAAAACTTGCTGGTTGGGACTGAGAATCTAAGATTTATGAAATTGAAATTACAATTTTTAGCCAAATATACAAGAATTGAAAAACGACTAATTTTGGGTCTTTTTGAATAACAAATAGAACAGCTAAAGCATGTATAACTTCATCAATTACCATACTAAAATTAATATTTCCCCTCAAACTTGTGTTGGCTCAAAGCAAATGTTTCGAGTGTAGTGGAAATCTCAACCTTGTACCAGCATGAAGCTTGGATCTTCTAATTGGTAACCATTATCATTATATTTTCTTTATCTAAATACTCTATAATTAATTTAACATGTGTTTAAAATTTAGTCGAGTTTGTCGAATTCTTATTATTCTTTTTGTAGGGTGAATGTTAAATTTTTTGTGGTTTCATTCATTCTCAGGTGTAAAAGATAGATGAGCCTCTACAATATGATTCAATTAATAATCATTGTTTGTATGAAAGCATTCTTTAAGCCCTTTTGTTTCAAAGATGAATTCAAACTTAGTTTGTTGATGAGTAACTTATTAAAATTTCTGAGACCATAATTCGAAGGTATGTGAAAAGTTTAAAATTGATAGCTTAGGAAAAGCTACCCCTTCTCTCAAGCCTACTCCTTGTGAGTTTGATGCCTACCAAAAAGACATTTACGCGACCTCTTCTATAGTACTGTGAGCCCTGCTACAGTATCATGACGCGCAAAAAGCTGCTTTCTCACATAGATCAAACCGGTCAGGATTTTTTCTAGAGAGTGGAGTTCGTTGGTCCTCTTGGTTATTCCTAACTATTTTATTATTATATATTTTCTTTCATGGGAGTTTAGGGTGAGATTTTGCATGAATTTGTTTGAGATTGCAGTCTGCATCTCGATTTTCCCACTGAGGGCTATATCTGAAGGTTTGAATAGTGCTCCAGTTGTATATCTCTCCTGAGGTGGTGACTACCTTATCCCCCTCCGCATCTTCCCCGCGACGCTCCCAGCTGCGCTACATCATTGTAGTCGCCCGTGAAATAGCACTCGTTTGATATTTCCACTACATTTTTTCAATTCCAGCCCCTCTTGCTCGCTACCACCGCCCCGGATAGCCGCCCCATGTTGTCCTGCAGTCCCCTGCTTCGTCTCCTTCTCTGTTGCCTCTTCTTCCATTCTTGCAACTGTCCTAGACAGAAATTTCTGTTGTTAATCCTGCAGACCAACCGTTCACCGCCTGCTTCTATCAATCCAACCTGCAGCCTTGTGGTCACAGCAACTTTCCCCTTGTTGGCATCAGCCGAAAAGCAGTGTCCTTTTCCTATTGTTCCAACATTTCCCACAGCATGCCACAGCTCCGCTTGCCACCCCACTTGTGTCCTTGTTATCCTAGTCTCCCCAACTGATGCTTCCATCCCTTTTTGTTGTGTTGCCGCTATTTCCCCGTAGTTTCGCACCTTCCGTGCATAATTGTCACCTTTCCAAGGCCCTAACGGCCACCACCACCACTCATGATCTACCCAACAACGTTTTGTGTGTCATGTTGTTGTTATTTCCCATTTTAGTATGTTTGGTTGTAACCACCTTGACTTTTTAATTAACAATATTTATTTTAAATATTGTCGTTTGGGTTAACTCCAATATCATTTGGTATTAGAGCTAGTCTAACCCTAATCTTATCATATAATTTTTAACATCCACCGATACCAATTCCTATCTCCACCCAAAATTATTCTTTCTCACCCTGCACCACCCCTACGCACATTCTTTCACCTACCACACCCAAAATCGAATCATATCGCCAAAGTGAAAATTGCAAAAACTTGACCAGAAGTTCATCGTGGAAGAGATGCAGCGGCAACTCTACTGAGTGCTAAAGAGGCTCGATGAAATTGAGAAAATGACCTATGGAGAGGTACCTATGAGCGTGGCAACGAGATCCGAATAGAAGAGAGAAAGAAACACTTGAATCCCTTTAGTAGGGATGAATCCAGTAGAAAGGAAGACAAGCCACAACGCTTTGGGACACGATATTAGAGGAGCTGGAGAGATGAAGTGCCTGTTAGAGATTTCAGAGATGAAGAACCTTTACTCCGAATATTTTGACTTCAAATATTTGAGAAGACTTACCAGAAATATATGAGAAGATGAGGTTTTGAAGCAAATGTGAATTTGACATGTATAGACGGTCACTTGGAACCGACTAGTTCATCAAGTGGCTTCAAACTGTGAAACTTTTTGTGAGTATCAGGACGTCCTACCAGACAGAAAGGTGAAATGAGTCCCCAGCAAATTAAATAAAAGTGCAATGTTTTTTGTGAAAATTTTGTTGAAGCACATATGCATAGTTTATTGAATGTTACATTTTTTATTGACTTCAGCTTAGAAGAATTAATGTCATAACGAGTGTATCATCATACTCACACTGAAAATAATCTTGCGCTAGTAAAAGCTTGGCCCGAGACCTCTATATGCATAGTTTGGCTTTACCATTCCCAAAAAATAGCAATTATGACCAAAGCCCTCTGAATGGATGATTTGTTCACAAATGACATCATTAAATTATGGCTACGACCGTAGCACGTATGTTTCTCAACAATTTTCTACTTTTTGAGTTGTGAATCATAAATAAATATTTGATGGTCACAAAATCCTCTATCAGCTAAGGCTGAGTTAGCTTTTTCCCTTTAGACAAATATGCATCCAATATCTACAAGGGTCTTCTAGATGACAACTTATGACTGCTAAAGAGAATCATTTCGTCGGGTCGGGTTGACTACATCTTTGACTAAGTAAATCAAGGATCACGACAAACCAAGACGACAAAACCTTGGGATTTTGATTGGGTTTGTTATCATTTCCCACCATATGTTTCAAGCTCAAAGTGATAAATCATATAATCTAAAACTTGATTACATTGTTATCACAAATCGAATATTCATTGTTTAATGACTAGTCTTTAAAAATGCTCTCTCATTATTGAGATGCTATCATAAAAATTTGACCCGGAATAAATACAAGGTTCTCTCAACGAGTTCTCCGGTGAATGAATTTTTGGAGCCCACAAACCTCCGGGTATTTTGAACCCAGCACCGGAAGAATCAACATTAGAACATGTTTCTACTTGAAGAAAAAGTTCTCTGTCAGTTGCAAATCTGAAATAATAAAATCCAACATTCAGAAAAGTAGCAACCACTAAAGTCTCATCCAAAGGACGCTAACAGTGTTTAAAGAAAACAAGGAAAAAAAAGACTTTCTAGTGCTTTTATACCAAAACTTTAGTAAATTAAAATCATAAATGGCATTTTAGGGTTATAAAAAATCTTTACAGAGAAAAACAAGCAACGTCACAGGCAAAGCAAGACATAACAACTTAAAGAATATTTATCTTGGTATTAGGCCTTTCGTTACTTCAGTTTCAAATCAAGCAAAAGGTCAAATGCAACATGACCACTTACAACGCTTGAACTGGCACTTTTGCAATTTCTCGAGTCCTCTACCTGCAAGACAAAATATATCATCTTCCTGCAGTAACTGTGAATCCTTAAGGCAACCAAAAAACATATTTTAAATACCTCTAGAGTTGGTATCGAATATTTTCCAGACAACAAACCATGAGCCAGCTTTGTCCTATTAAATGATCCGATCACATTAAACATAATCAATAGGAGAACAAAAGCAGAAATAGCAAAATACTACTAATTAATTACGTCACATAATTCTATGACAGCATCTCAATCAAATTCAACTACATTACATAGTTTAGAGAATGCCCGCAGACCTCATCCCTACAAGTTCTTATCACCAAAAGGAATATACAATAGGCAAGTTTTTGGCAATGTTTACTTCTCTGTCAAAGCCACTCAAGCAAGTTTCACGATACCAGAGAGCTAAAAAAAAATAGTTCATCAAAATTAAAATTATTGTAAAAACCAAAGAAAACAAATTCAAAAAGTTTCAGCAGATCAATTGGAAAAAGTAGCAGATAAATAATGATGAAGAATGTAATATATAGGTAATCAGAAACAACAACAACCTACAACTTAGCTAGGTTTGTAAAACTGATTCTAACAAATAACAAATAGAATTCTTAAACATCAACATTGTCATTGCCAGGTCTCAAGTCCCGGATGCGAAAAATGAAGGGTTACATTAAATAGTCGACAACCAGCATAAAATTTTGTTGAAAAGCTATGACATAAATCTTTCAAATTATTATGTCAATGCTAGGGGCGTCACCTGGAAGGGAAGCACTATATGGCCTGAATACAATAAAAAATGTGTAAGGGCCGCTGCGCTGGTATCAAAGTGTAATATTAAATAAGCAAGAATTTCCACATTATGGACAAATGCCAGCAAAGAAGTTAATCTATGAAACTAATATTAGAATAGGAATTTGGCATATAGGTATTCTCATAGGTAAATTAAATGAATTAGTAGATAATATGATTATATGAAAATAAATATCTTATGCATTCAAAAATAATCATGTCTTAATCAAACATATTTTGTTTCAAACAAAAAAATAAATAAATAGTAATAATTAAAAATAGTAAACCAAAATAAAAGTATTCTCAAACGCCTTTAAGCTATTAATTTCCATAGTTTTTTGTCCAACTCATTTAGTTTCTTGAATACTACAACAACAGCAACAACAAACCTGTAAGCTATTAATTTCCTTAGTTTTATCCCAAGAGCGTTTGAGATTACTTTTAATTTTATTTTTTATTTTTTATTTTTATTATTTATTTATTTATTTATTTGAGACAAAAATATTTAATATGTCTGATTAAGACATTGTTATTTTTTAAAACACATGCAAAACACAAATGTTGTTTTGAGAGTTTTGAAAAACATGTTAATATATTTTTAGAAACAAAAGAAAAAATGTTAAAAACACATCAAACAAAAATATTTTTTAAAAACAAAAACAAAAACAAAATTGAACCCGAACAAGTCCTGAAATTTAATTTAAATTGTAGTATTTAGGTAAGAGTTATAATAGAGATATTGTAGCTGTGATTACATATAATAGTTTAGAGCATAACAATATAAAAATTAATAAACACATCGATATAATTATAGTTTTACAAACCATTTTTTATATGAAGATTTTTAATGTTATAAGTATGTAAGCTTCCCAAATAGGTATAGATATATGGTCAAAAAAAATTGGAATGACCTAGAAGAATTGATCCAAAAATACATCTTGGAGAAAGAATTTTATAGGAGATTTAAACAGACATGGTGGTAGAAACAGAAGATTTTAGAAGAATTCATGGTTGTTATGATTTTAGAGTGACTAATGAAGAAAGTCAAGACATATTGGATTTTGTTTAAACTTATAATTTTGTTTTTGCTTATACTTTATTTAAAAAAGAGAAGAGCATATTATCACTTTTAAAATCTAATAATACAATAGATCTAATAAAATACAACTTAATAATTTTCTCTTGAGAAAATTAGATCGTCAAAATTGTAGAAATTATAAGGTCATTCCAAGTGAAGCTCTAAGTATATAACATCAATTATTAGTTTTGAATAATAAGAAGAAAAAATGAAAGATTATACAACAAAACATTGTTACAAAATTATATTTGGGCACTTAAAACATACAAATAAAAATATTTTTAGAAGTGAACATCAAAATATTAAAATTTGAGATGTTCCTGAAGAAGTTAGTACAATGTGGAATAAAAAAACGAGTACTATAAAACAACCTGTAAAAGATGTTTTTGAAGAATCGGAAGAAAAAATTCTTATAAATAGAAATAATTGGTGATGGAATAATAATATGCAAGAAAATATAAGACTTAAAAAAAATTGTTATAAAAATTGGTTCAGATGTAAAAGCTCGAAGAATTGAGAAAAATAAAAGGAGGCCCATAAGGAGTATAATAGAACAATTTATAGTGCAAAAAATTATGGTTTTATTAATCTTTAAAATAGATTAGATACTAAATTTAGTGAAATATTATACAAAAACTAAACATGCAGGAAGAAAAAAAAATATAATCCTCTCTCACTCATGATGCCGAAAATGAGGATGCTCTTCATTTAGTGCCAGATGATGCTGCATATGTTATTGAGGGCCCTCAAATCTTGGGGGGTTGCCAAGTTCAAGGTGAGCAACACATGGAAATTACCCCCATTGATGATCCCCTCAGTGATAAGTTGGGACAACCCTTGGATGGTGATTGACAATTTACAAAATCAGGAAGAAGAAAAAATGATTGAATGAACTTAGAAATTTAGAGGAGGATTCTTTAATCGTTTCGGGTGGAAGCCCTTATCATAGTTTAGTGTTAGACTCCCTCTCTAGAACCAGGGAGAGAGGAAAGCCCACTTATCATGATTAAGCTCTCTCGAGAACCATTTTATCCTTTTGAAGAAATTGACCAGCTGTTTTGGGGTATACTTGTATTTTTTTTGTGTTGTATTTTTGAGTCTTGTAGCACCCACTCACTAAAACCTTTATATCTTCTTCTCATCAATGAAATTTTAATTTTGGCGCAATATATATATATATATATATATATAAACTAGACATGCAGAAAGATAAGAGAAATAAAAATTTAGTTCAAATTTAGTGTATTGAAATATAAATATATAAAAAAAATTCATAGATTATGATATTTAATAAAAGGTGAGATTTTTTAATAAACTCTTCAATAAAATTATGAAAATTGAGTCGATTTTAGTCATCATAATATCGTAAATAATAGCAATGCTTTTATTTTCATCATCGCACTAATAAAACAAAATTTGAGCATGTTTTTAAAAAAAATGAAGTGTAGAAAAGCAATAAGATCTGATGATATTCCAATATAAGTATAAAAATGTTTAGAATATATTTATTTTTTTAATATTATTTTAAAAGTTAAAAAGATGTTTGATGAGTAGAGAAAGAGTTTATTGGTTCCTATTTTTAAGAATAAAGGGAATAAATAAGAGTGCAAATTACAAAGAAATTAAGTTAGTCATACACTAAAATTATAAGTGAGAATAATTGAAAATAAGTTACGATGTGATACAAAATTTCTCAAAATCAATTTGGATTCATATTAGGCAAATCTATCATAGAAACTATACATTTATTAAGAGATTTAATTGAGAAATATAAAGAGAATGAGGAGGATCAATATATTATTTTTGTTGATTTAGGAAAAACTTATGATAAGGTTTAAAGAGAAGTACTTTAGAGACTTCTAGAAAAAAATGTATTGATATTGCTTGATTAAAGCCATTAAAAATATGCATACTATAGTTGTACCTGTGTTCGAAAACAAAGAGTATGGACTAAATATTTTCCTATCTCAGTTGGATTACATCAAGAATCAGCTTAAACTCATTTTTTTTTCTTTATTTATGAAGATCTTATTGGACATTTAGAAGAGGATCTACCTTTGTGTAAGCTTGTCGCTAATGAAATACGTCTTCTGGATAAGCCTAGAGAAAAAGTTCAGGGAAAACTTGAATTACGGAAGTCAAGTTTAGAGTCTAAAAACATTTGTTTGAGTAGATCTAAAACTCAATACAAGGAACATAATTTTAGTAGTAATAGACCCAGTGGCCGTGATGCGGGAGCTTACGAGGTCGCGGTACTGTAGCTGTTACAATATTGCTACAGTACGGCGATCCAACCCTACCCCTTTCCTTTCCCGCTTCCCTCATATTTTCTTTTCTTATATATGATTCTCCTAATTTACTCATTGCCTATTCTATGCCCTTCATTTTTTATTTAATTCTTATTCTGATCATTGTTATTCTTTTTAGTAATCCCTATTATAAATATGTTGTTGGTAGTGCTAAGGTTCAATTTTTTATTATTCCAGATTTCAGTTTGCTGCCTTTGAGACGTTCTTCACTTCTGAGGACTGGAGAAGAGGCGTTTCGGCTATAACTCGTTCAACATGGTGTCGTCTCCAAGGGTCTGGATAGTGCTTCGGGCTGTAGCTCGACCCCATCAAGATATTTATCCTTCCAACTCCCCACCTCAACTCACTATCGTCATCTTCCGAGCACTGTCCCCCCTCTAGATCGCTGTCTAGACCACCGTCATCATCTTCTGGGTATTTTCGACCCTCCAAGTTGTCCAGTCCATTATCGCCATCTTTCGAGCACTATTCATCCTCCAGGTTGCTGTCCAGACCACTGTTGCCATCTTCCAGTCAATGTCCACCCTCCAGGTTGTCCAGATCGTTGTCGTCATCTACCATTTTATTTCTTATTTCCTGTTGTTTATTCTTAATGGAAGATTCGTCATTGTCGTTTGATCGTTTGCATGTTGGTGTTGTTCTATGTTGAGAGTTATAGTTGAATTTTCGTTGAATTCAGCAATAAAAATGTGTCGTTTGGTCATGATTTGAGTAAACTCTGGTCTCATGCGGGATTGTAATAATGGGTGACCAGGTCATTAAAAAAAGTGAAAGTTTATGATATCTAGAGTTTATTGTTCAAAGTGGTGATAAAGATGGAGATCTTATTAGTAAAATTCGGGTTGGATGGTTGAAGTGGAGGAATGCATCGGGTCGCTTGTGTGATAGAAAAGTGTCTATTAGTTAAAAGAAAATTTGGGTGCGACCATACCCGCACCAGTGCACCGGATCTCATTAGAACTCCACAGTTAAGCGTGTTTGGGCGAGAATAGTACTAGGATAGGTGACCTGGGAAGTCATCGTGTTGCACCCAAGAAAAATAGCTCAAATCATTAGTCTGGGTGGTGTAGTTGGTCATAACGCTAGTCTCACGCACTAGAGGTCCCCGGTTCGAACCTGGGCTCAAACACAATAATTATTTTAACATTGTTATTGTCGGTCTCAAGTCCGGATGTGAAAAGTTGAGGGTTGCGTTAGGTAGTCGACAGTTAATTGGAAACTAATGTGAGATTGTTAGCCCACAGGTGAGGGAGTGGTGGGAGCTCTGGAGTGTCAGTCGGTATCTTCTCAATCTAACCACGAAATTAGGGATCAAACTCTGAATTAGTCAATGTTCTTTATGCACTTGAAAGAGGGTAAAGAATATAATTGCTCATATTTGACACAAAACAATTTTTAATATATTTTTAAATGATTTTAATTTCTTCGCAATCCATATACTCATTATAAAGGGGATGAATGTTTTCTTAAATTTGAACGCTTTGTCTCAGAAACTTTGCTTGGTTGTCATAAGTTTACTTTTCAAGTTTATCAATTATTTTAATTAACTTAGTTCTTTTAACTACATTTTATTTAGCATACACAATTACTTTAGATTCGAATTTTGTACTTAACTTTTGTAATTTGAATTGTATTTTACATTATATTTATAAGAATTTATTCATAAGTATTTCCAACATCCCTGAGGGATCCATATATAGAACTTCATTAAAATCATTTATTACTTGAGTGATACGTATACTTGCGTTATTATTACAGGTTTGGCAGTTTAAAGATTTTAAAAGATAAAATTATTTTTACTAAAGTTATTTTTATTTAGATTTGAATTGCATATTTATTATTAGCATTGATGTGTGTGTGTTTTGAAGTACTGAAAAATATTTATAAAAACAGCACACAAAAATCGCACATCAGTACTCTCAATGGTAAATTAATGGAACTAGTTGATATTATGATGCATAAAAATTAATATCTTATGTATTCAAGAAACTAAATGGTTGAGGAAAAGGCTAAGGAGATTGATAACTTAGATTTTAAACTTTGGTATTCTAGTAAGAGTCGCACTAGAAAAGGTGTGGGTGTAATTATAGAAAAGAGTTTGAAAGGTAAAGTTGTAAAAATTAATAGAGTTTGAGAAAGAATTATTGCCCATAAGATTATCATTGATACTAAGCTTTTTAATATTATAAGTGTTTATGCTCCTCAAGTAGGTTTAGATATAGGCTCTAAAGATAAATTTTGGAATGACTTAGACGACTTAATACAAATGATGCCTCTTGAAGAAAGAATTTTTTATTAGAGAAGATTTAAATGGACATGTTGGTAGAGTGGTGGAAGATTTTAGAAATATTCATGGTGGATAAGGTTTTGTAGTGACTAATGAAGAAGGTAGATCTATTTTAGATTTTTTGAGTATGATTTTGTTATTACTAGTACTTTATTCAAGAAAAAAGAAGAAAATCTTATTACTTCCAAGAATGGATCTAATAAAACACAAATTGGTTATTTTCTTACGAGAAGAAGAGATCGTCGAGATTGTAAAGATTATAAAGTCATTCCAAGTGAGGAATTAAGTACTCAACATCGTTTATTAGTTCTAGATTTTAAGATGAAGAGTTGTAAAATAAAGATTATCATGACTCATCATCGTAGAATTAGATGGGGAACCTAAAAGACAAAAATAAAATTATTTTTATGAGTAAAATTCAAGATTTCAAAATTTCGGATGTTCATGATGAAGCAAATACTATGTGGGATAAGAAGTTATGTTATAAAAATTGGTTTAAACGTAAAAGCATAGAGAACATGAAAAAATATCAAATGGCTCACAGGGAGTCTAAAAGAACAATATGTGACGCTAAAAATTTTGTTTTTAATGATTTTTATAATAAATTAGATACATCGAGAGTGAAAAGATACACAAATGAACTAGTGCAAAAAGATAAGAAAAGTAAAATTTAGTTCAAGTAAAATGTATTAAAAAAGAAAATCAAAAAGTGATTTTTTTATATAAAGATATTCAACAGAGTTATTTTGATAAACTTTTTAATGAAGTTTCTGAAAATACGATCGACCTTAGTGATTTTAATATCGTTAATAATAATAAAACGTTTCATTTTTACCGTCGCTTTAGTAAAAAAGAAGTTGAGGATGCTTTAAAGAAAACCAAAGGGTGAAAAGTCTGTAGAACCTGATGATATCCCAATTAAAGTATGGAAATGTTTAGTAGATTTAGGAGTTTGTTGGATTACTAAACTCTTAAATATTATTTTAAAAACTAAAAAAGATCTTTGAGGAGTGGAGGAAGAGTATTTTGGTCCCTATTTCTAAGAATAAAGGGGATGCACAAGAGTGTGCAAATTATAGAAGAATTAAGTTGATGTGTCATACTTTAAAATTATGGGAGAGGATAATTGAACATAGGTTAAGACGTATCACAAAGATTTCTCATAATCAATTTGGATTTATGTCGAGCAAGTTTACCATGGAAGCTATACATTTATTGAGAAGTTTGATGAAGAAGTTCAGAGATAATAAGAAGAATCTACATTTGATTTTTATTGGTTTAGAGAAAACCTACGATAACGTTCCAAGAGATATCCTTTGGAGAGTTCTTGACAAGAAAGGTGTTGATATGACTTATATTCAAGTCATTAAATATATGTATACTGGAGTTGTTACTTGCATTCGAACTAAAGGAGGATTGACCAAATATTTTCTTATTTTAGTTGCATTACATTAGGAATAGCAGGGATCGACTTTAAGCCCATATATTTAAGCCCATATATTTTTGCTTTATTTATGGATGGTCTTACTGGACATTTACAGGAGGATGTACCTTGGTGTATGCTTCTTGCTGATAATATCCTTCTCGTGGATAAGGCGAGAGAGAAAGCCCAGGAAAAACTTAAATTATAAAGGTCTACATTGGAGTCTAAAGGCCTTCATTTGAGTAGAACCAAAACACAATACATGGAATGTAATTTTAGTAGTAGTAGCTCTAGTGACGGAAGTGAAACTTTGGGTGATCAAATTAATAAAAGATGTAATCGATTTAGATATCTTGGGTTTGATGTTCAAAGTGATGATGATATAGATGGGGATGTTAATAGTAGATCACAAGTTGGTTGGTTGAAGTGGAGGAATGCTTCGGGCCTTTTGTGTGATAGAAAAGTACTGCTTAGACTGAAAGGAAAATTTTATAAGACGGTGGTGAGACCGGCAATACTCTATGGCGTTGAATGTTGGTCTTTAAAAGAGAAGCATAATACTAAGTTAAGTGTTGTCAAGATGATAATGACTAGGTGGATGAGTGGCTTTACAGTTAGAGACAAAATGTGAAATGAATATATTCGTGATAGGGTTGGTGTAGCTCTTGTGACGGACAAAATTAGAGAAGTCTTAGATGCTTTGGTCACATTAAGCATCGACCATCTGATGATCCAATTAAGAGAGTAGATGCTTTAGATTCTACTCATGTTAAGAAAAACAGAGATAGACCTAGAAAGACTTGAGCTTATTGTATAAAAAATGATCTTAATTTATTAGAACTAAATGAAAATATGACACTAAATAGGACGCAATGGAGAAAAAGGATTTATTTAGCCGATCCCACGTAGTGGGATTAAGGCTTTGTTGTTGTTTTGGTGATAAAACCTACAATATTTTATGGCACAGAATGTTGGTCTGTAAAAGAAAACCATAAAATTAAGTGTTGATGAGGTGAGTATGCTCAGGTGGATGAGTGGCTTTACACTTAGAGACATGATATGAAACGAATATATCTATCAATGTGTTTGGGGTAGCTCCAGTGACAAACAAGATTTGAAAGCGTCGCCTTAAATGGTTTGATCACATTACACGTCGACCATCTGATGACCTTCTTAGGAAAGTAGATGTTTTAGATATGAATTATGTTAAGAAAGGAAGAAGTCGACCTGAAAAAACTTGGGCATGTTTTATAAAAATAATCTTAATTCATTAGAATTAAAAGAAAATATGACACTCAATAGGATGCAATGGAGAAAAAGGATTTATGAAATTGGTTCCACTCGGTGGGATAAAGGTTGGTTGATGTTTTTGAACACGTCTAAAGAATCCACCAATAATTATGACCATATTTCTGAAAACTAAACAGATCTTAGCACCAATACAATCATTCAATATTGCCCAATAGATATAGAAATAAATGATCATCAAACGTAAGTACAGCAAAGAAAATACTATTATCTTACTCATTCATATATCAATAATAGTAAAAAGAGAGTCAAATTGCTCAAGAAAAAAAAGTCATAATGTTATTCACTTACAATTGCATATTCAAGTCCAAAGTTGGATCAGCGGGAGCCAGATTGAAAGCTAATTTCAAACTTTGCTCTTTATAGTATCTGATAAATCCAACATGAAATGGCAATATAAATTAGTACTTGGGGCTCTGTTTGATTGAGCCCATGTTCATATTTTTCAATCAAAAATTCACAAAGGCTACATTACTAGCCGCAACCTAACTATTATTAGAAAATCAGTATTTCTATAGCAAAATGTGCAAAACATGGTCCATTTTTCATCCAAACAGCATGCAACTTTTTTTTGCAATTCATCCCATCACAAAAGAGGAAAAAGGCTACACCAAAAAAGGCCTTAGAAACTGAATTAAGAGCATGAAAAAGTTTTTCTTTTAAAATTATAATCAATACTAACCTTACAATGAAAGAATGACAGGAGAAAACTGCTTGCATAGTAGATGCCATGTAACAGCTGAAAGAATAATATCATATCAATACAAAGATAGATAAAAGTGACCAAGTCTTCGCCAATCAAACTAAAATTACCTATTCCCAAGATTAATGAGCCCAGTGTAGCCCGGCCCAATCAAGGGCTCCAGTTCCTGTCCACTTTCCTGGATTCTATTCCAGTCAAAATTAAAATTTTGGTCGAGTTCCTTCTCTGCAGTGGTCATTTCAGTCTGCAAAAGAAGAGGACTTTACCTTCATACTTGATTCAGAAATTTATTTCTTTACATGAGAATGCTGATGCACACTTAGCCAGAAAAAGGAAACTATCAAACAAAAATAGGTGCAGTTTAACTACGACTATAAGTACATTAGAACAGCTGATCCTTTGATTTGGAACTGCCCCAATAAGCCTGGACTATATCTCTGTACCACCAGATTGACCTGGCCTACTTCGGTTTCTCGCACAAAACTTATGTTTATATAGAATAATTATAAAATAAGCTATACACGAATGTTTCACATTCCAGGGAAATTGTTACTTCCTAGCAAACAATTTCCATCCATTGTTTCTGATCCAACAGTTTTTAAAGTAGTAAAGCCCCTAATATAGTTGAGTCCATAGATTGTCAAGCTTTAAGAGCATTGGGATGATAATTATTTTTGCAATTGCCCTGGAATATTCAGACAGCTTACCAGAATGCAAGCGCAATGAAAGCCATGCAGTTGCATTACTCATAAACCAAGCAAAGTTTACTTGTTAAAACAACACTACCTGAAATCATTTTGCATGAAAGATACTTCAAAGATATCAATAAGAAGAAAAATAAGGGATTAGATTTGGTTAGTCATAACAAAAAAGGCAGCAAAGGCTAAAGATACTTCAAAGATATCAATAAGAAGAAAAATAAGGGATTAGATTTGGTTAGTCATAACAAAAAAGGCAGCAAAGGCTCCTAATGGGCCCATACTAATAATAACTCGATCTTAATGTGTATTAGAGCCAAAAAGTGCTGCAGAGCCTAGAGTTGGGAAGCTTTCTATTAGGGATTTAAGGTTTACGTTGAAATAGAAAGTGAGGTTTGCTGAGTTTTGAAGAGAGGTTTTGCACTGGAAGGAGCTGGAGTTATCAGGTAGAGGAAGCAAGGGGTTAGAGAGATGAAGATGAGGCAGGGAGGGGAGAAGATATAAAGAGAGGAGATAGGTCAGAGAGCACAGGAACGCAGAGGGGAAGGAAGACCAAGAGGAGGGAGAGCGACATCAGGATAGAAGAACCAGGAGAGCATAAGAATTCACTGGATGATGAAAAAAGATTCTTTCATTGCATAAACTGCTTAGATCCACAGAAAGGCACAGACCCTATAAATCCTAAGAGGATATACATAAATAACCAAAATGAATTAGCACATACAAATTGTAGAAAGATGGAAAAACTACATTTTCCCATTTTCAATTATCAAATTACATAATAAAGAACGGCTAGGGCATGATTAATTACAACAATTATAACATACCGAAGTAAATATAGCTCAAGAAGAAAAGAAGTACGACGTAATTTGAAAAGAATGAAAGAGCATAAAACTAAAATAAGAAACTCAGAATTTCACACTCCCCCTCAAGCTGGGGCATGGATGTTGTAAAGACCCAACTTGATATTCAAATCAATGAAGTTGTCTGGAGGAAGAGATTTAGTGAAGACATCAGCGACTTGGAGCTGAGTTAGGATGTAGATTAAGTGAATAATGCCTCAATTGACCTTTTCTGAACTGAAATGTCTATCAAGCTCAATGTGTTTGGTCCTGCCATGAGGCACAGGATTCATCGCAATATTAATTGCGACTTGGTTATCATAGAACATCTTTATGGGAATCACTATCCTAAATCCAAACTTGTTTAGTAACCTTTGGATCTATATTCCTTCACAAATTCCCAAAGACAGTGCTCGATGTTCAATTTATGCACTACTTCTAGAGACCATTGTTTGCTTCTTGCACCTCCAAGTAACAAGATTTCCCCAGACATAGGAACAATACCCAAAAATGAACCTTTTGTCCATGAGTTATCCACCCCAAGTACCATCACCTCAACCTCCCTATTGATTGATCTCTTAAACAATAACCATCTTTCAGTGGTCTTCGTAAGAAACCTCAACATTCTGCAAATCATCTCAAAATATTCCTCATTCGAACTATTCATATGTTGACTCATAATGCCGACAGAGTAAGCAATATCAGGCCTAGTATCTGATAGATAAATAAGTTTACGTACCCGTCTATGGTATCTACCAATTTCACTTGTGTCGTTTTTCCTTTTCAATATAATTTTTTGTTGAAATCCATAAGAATCTCAGCAGGATTGCATCAAGCATTCCCGTCTCTTTTAGTAGGTCTAAAATGTATTTCTTCAGAATATCACAATACCCATCTTGAACCTGGCCACTTCCATACCAATAAAATATTAAATCACTCCAAAATTCTTATTTTCAAACTCAGAGGCAAGAACCACTTTAATCTTCCTAGTATTTTTTTCATCATCACCTGTCGGGATCATATCATCTACATAGACAAGGAGTATAATCTTCTGACCTCCATATGCATATTTTATGACTAATGTATGATCCATTTGGCATTTAATATAACCATTATATTTTGTAGTCTTGGCAAACTTGTAAATAAAACACTTAATAGATTATTGAGGCCACAAAGAGACTTTCTCAGTTTACAAATCGCATGTTTAGTTGAGTTATTTTTAGTCCTGGTTAGATTTCCATATGCATTTCTTTCTCAAGAACTCCATTCAAAAATGCATTCTTCATATCAAGCTGATATAATTCACACTCTTTGTTCACTGCCATAAAAAGAACTCTTGCGGTATTTAACTTGGTCACTGAAGCAAATGGCTTGCTTCTCTTGATAGTTTATCCCATAAGACTGAGTAAAACATTTGACAGTCAACCTAATCTTGAACCTCTCGACGTTCCCATCTGCTTTGTACCTGGCATTCAGCACTCAATAACCTTCCCCAAATCCACAGCGTAAAATTCACAAGAGTTAGAATGAAATTTAGTAATATAGTTCAAATCATGATTAAACTGGTTAATTGAAATTAAGTTGCAATCTAATTAAGAAACATATAGCACATAACAAAGCTGGATATCTTTGGAGACTCACTTCTTCTTTCCTATCAATTTTGGAGTGAGATCCATCAACAAGTCTACCAAATTTGGAGTTAGAGAACTCTTAGTAGTTAGTGAGAGCATGAATATCTCTGGTCATGTAATCAAAAGCATCTGAATTTATTATCCATGATAAGGGAAGACTTGGTTGGATGTTGCTTGCTGCTGAAGAAACAGTTGGGTCGTCGGAAGAATGGGCTTCAAAACGACCGGAAGCTATAGGAAAGAGGAGTTAGGGTGTCGACAAGAAAAGATCAACAAAGGAGGAATTCCTGCGGCTGCAAGGCTATTGAAGAGACTTCAGAGGCTGTAAGATCAAGCATAGGAGGGCTTGCATGCAGGTTGAAGGGATTTTAGCGACTGCAAGGAGTCGTTTAATGGAGCTCACAGCTCGTGCATACGAGAGAGAAGGGCAAAGCAAAGTGGTCCGCGTCCATTAGAATTTTGTGATGTCTTCTGGGAACTGAACGTAACAAAAATTGACATGTCGAATTATGTGATCCAGCGCACACAAGAGACAGACGAAATCAGAAGGAGATGATCAAGACTAACGACACAGACGGGAAAATCCAACGTGGCTCTAATACCATGTAAAATGATCAATAAACTATATTCTCTTATTTCTCAATTATCAAATTACAACTCTTCTCCTTATATAAGAAGAAACGGCTAAGGCAAGATTAATTACAACATACCAAAGAAAATATAGCTCTATAAGGAAAAAAATAAAACATAACAAGAACGGAATAAGAGAGAATAAAACTAAAATATGTCAAACAATAGCCAAGACAATTATCAAATTATAACTAAAATATGTCAAACAATAGCTAATTAGCCTGTCAAATGAGTTTTGCAGCACTTGCTATAATGGTGTTGCGAGTAGTCAATAAGCAGCATGATAACTGCCACCAAAAAGAATGCTATTGCAAATTATTGTAATTGTTGAAATTCAGAATAATGCGGAATAAAGCGAAATAGTGGGATTAAGCCAGTATCAGCTCATATGAAAAGGGGTATAATTAACCTTTACATGAATCCTAAAGTACTAAATATAATAAAAAATAAATAATACGAAAGAAAATATATAACTTATAATATCTCCAATTAATCAATTCATAATAACTATTTAGGGATAAAGAAAACAACATAAAATATAAACGAGAAAAGGAAATAACTTCTAATTCAAAAAAATAAATATAAAATAGAAAAGGAAATAACTCTTAATATAAGTAAATAATTTATTCCTTATAATTTCCCACATGAATAAATTATTTCTTATCATAACTCCTAACACTTCCCCTCAAGTTGAAACATGATCAAAAATCATGTTCAACTTAGATATAAAAACAACAAATAATGGGCGAGGAAGATCCTGAGAGGTAGAACTTGAAGTCTTTGTCTCATATTGTGTTGTCTTTAAGTGCAGTTCATGCAATGTCTGTAGGTAAGTGCAAGACTCCTACAGTTAATGTTGCAGAGGAGTTTTGCAGAGAAGTAGACATTTAACAGGAAAAACTGACTTCAAGTTGACTGTGATTATCTTAGACTGCAGCTCATGCAGTGTCTGTAGGTAAACGGAAGGTTCCTACAAAAAATGTTGCATGAGAGTTTGCAGTGAATTAGACAGTTACGATTGTCTTTGACTGCAGTTACTGCAATGTCTATAAATAGACGAAAGGCTGCAAAAAAAACTATAAGGGAGGAAGTTCTGGGGTAAGAATTCAGATGGAGAGTTTGCTGCAATGAAAGCTCAAGGGGAGGGGCTGATACAGGAAAAAGTTTCAGAGTATGATCATGAAACAGGAAAAGGCTCTGAAGGAGGGCCTACTGCAGAAAAAGCTCCGGAGGAGGCCTGCTACAGAAAAAACCTAAAGGAGTTTGGTGCAATTTCATATTTTTTCCTTTCGATTTGACAGGAAAGCACTGCAACATCAGGAAAAATCTTTCACTATAAAGAAGTAAACCTAGGGCAGCATGAAAAGAGGCACCTGCAAAAATGTATCTTGAACAGAACGATAATGACTTGAATGGGCTTCCACCACATAAGCAGCCACAGAAACACCCACACTAAATGAATGACTGCCTTAACTACATAGAAAGCTGGTCTGAGGCAATCACACAACACTCCCCCTGCCTGGTCATATATCCACCAAGCAAGTGCCCTCACTTTTGCAATGGAAGCCAGAGCGGCGGCACCAAGCAAGCAATTTAGGGAATCAAGGAAGCTGGATTGTTGAAAACTAGGAAATTGGACTGCTACAGGGTACAGGTGCACAAAACAAAATAGTGCGAATGACCTGCAGGGAAGGCAGCGAGCAGGTGCACCTCCAGGAAAAGTTGCACCTTCAGAGGTAAGGACCCGCAAAAAATCAATGAAGCCAAAGTGTTGAAAACTAGGAAGCCAAACTGCTGAAAATATGTAGGAAATCAGGATAACCAGACTGTTGGAAGATAGGAAGCCGGAAGCCACTAACGTAACTGCACCGAACAAGGAAGTTATTGTGCTGAAAATCGTACATAGAAAGGGCAGGTTTGCAAGTTTTATCCTTGATGTACGTGCAAGGTTGTTGCTTTATACTAAATCCTTTGATAGAACCAAAGAAGAGAGAGACCAAAATAGTAAATGCAACCATAAAGATCCCCAGATAAGATAGCCGCATGTTCCGTTCTTATTGATCTTTAGTGATGTTGTTTGTCTCTCTAGTGACGAGCAACAACTAAATTAGGGCAAGGTGATCCAGATCACAGCCACCACCAAGATCATAATCTCATATCTGACATTTCCAATAAAGAGAGAGAGTCTCCTCGTGATCTTGACTTTGGGATTTCCACTGGAAAGAGAAGGTTGCCTCTTTGGCATTGGAATTTCCACTTGAAAGAGAAGAACCGTTTTTTTCCTCTCCAAAAGCTCGGCTCAGGGCAGGCGCAAGTCACGTGGGATTTCCACCAAAGTTGGGAATCGCATCTGCTGCAATGGCGGGATCCGTTCCAGGGATTTGTTCCGGCGGCGAGGGCCTGTAGAAAGGGTCCCTCACTTCCTGCAAGAACGATGGCATAAAGAGAGTCTGGCGGCTCTCAAAGGACGATCTACGGTACAAAATTTTGCTCTGAAATCATGATGAAATTCAGAGTAATGTGGAATAAAGCAAAATGAAGTGAAATTAAGCTGGTATCAAGTCAGTGATATGAAATGGGTATAAATAACCATTATATGGATCCTAAAATAAGAAATACAAAAAAAAATAATATGTAAGAAAATATTTTTTAATCTTAATATCTCAATTAATCAATTCATAAAAATTATTTAGAGATAAAGGAAACAACATAAAATAGGAACGACTAAAATATAAGAGAAAATAACTAATAATCCAAGGAAATAAATATAAAATAGAAAAGTAAATAACTCTTAATCTAATGAAATAATTTATTTCTCATAATTTCTCACATAAATAAATTATTTCGTAGTATAGCTCCTAACAGAATTACATAAGTTTCAGTTATGCATAAGCAAAAGGAAATTTGTCATCCAATGATAAGTACATTATGTTAAAGAATATGCACAGAAAGATTGATTATGTTCACCACCAATATGACAATAAAAAACACAGTATTAGAAGGATGGAAATTTTCAATAATGTACTCTCGGAAAAAGCATAATTCTTCCATAAAACACAACTGACCTTTTGCAATGCAGAAAAATCAATGCCAAAAAATGCCAAGTGCTGAGCTAATAAAGGATCATCGACACTATCATCCTCCGGATAAGAAAAAACATCTACAGATTCAAAAAAAAAAAGTTAGTAAAAAGTTGCTAACTTAATCGGATTTTTTACAACAAAAAAGAAAAAAATCAAGGCACAAACTAATAGCAGAATGGTAAATATTTCTATAAGCATAAATTATAAATGCATAAAAATGACAAAATGTACAAGAAATATGAATCTAAGCATGCACGCACATGAAATAAAACTTAGAATAGAATCAATGCCAGGAATTTTATCTGCGACTTCAATTTGCATTGCATGGAAAAATTAAGCAAAACCATATGGCTTGATCTGAGTTGGGTTAATAATCACATACAATTACAATATCTGATCTCCTGAACACCCTATCATGTGCACAAGCAAAAATACAAAAACAGAAAAAAAACAAGAGGACCATCCAAACAAAATCACAATTAACAGATGGTTCGTAATTCCTAATTACAACAGCTGGAACCACAAGAACCACATGTGTGATGGCAAACTATAAAAGCATAAGGCACCATCTTGCCTCAAACAGTTGAGGAAAAGTCACATTTCTGGTCACGTATAATGCACATAAAGAAAAATGCGACACACCCAGAAAACCTAGAGATTAAGGCTTCATTAGTAATTTTGGCTTTTTAAAAAAACGTGTTTACCCTCCTTAAATTATCTTGGGGAAGTAAAATAAATAACCTTACATTAGCCCCTACATAATTTTAGGAACACGGAGAACATACATATTGAATAAAACGTTCAACTATATGAGAATAGCTGATACCATTATAATGAAGTACAACACGGCATTATCAAATAAAGATAAAATATCCAACTGGTCTTTCAATATGTGATATCCCATCCTCTTCCAAGACATGCCAAAACCTCAGCATAATTTAATTTGCAGCTATAACTGAAAAATGAACTAGAAAGCTAAATTGAAAATATTAAACAAAATATCCTAATCCAACAAATCCAGCATCAAATCACCAATTTAAAATCCAAATGAAACCTAACTAAACTAGCTCCCTGTCCCTAAATCATCAACAATCTAAGACACACATCATTTGCCACATGAATGCTCCTTCCAGTTCATTTTTTTGTTAAGAGTGCACGGTATGTACTCTTTTAATGTAATATTTTTTATAAGAAAAAAATACCTATGTTAACTTATGCCTAATCTGTTTCTTTCTATACTTTTCATATTAAGTCTCTCTCTCTCTCTCTCTCTCTCTCTCTCTCTCTCTCTCTCTCTCTCTCTCTCTCTCTCTCTCTCTCTCTCTCTCTCTCTCTCTCTCTCTCTCTCTCTCTCTCTCTCTCTCTCTCTCTCTCTCTCTCTCTCTCTCTCTCTCTCTCTCTCTCTCTCTCTCTCTCTCTGCAGTCCAATTGCTCCATATACATGTTGACCCATCTAAATTTGTTTACTAGCGTTCTCTAAAACAGACATTGCTCATAGTTTCACTATATAGACATTTCCACTCTTACCCCTCCAAAGTATATATATTACACATCTATCTAAAATTTTATTTCCCACAAGATATTTTGTAGTTATAGATTTTTTTTTTCATTGGAAAGCACTTGATTCCATATAACATAGTGATCTTCTATTAAAATGTATAAAATTCACAACACATTTCTCCATTTCAACTACCCTCTATAATAATAAAAGCTTTAATACAACCGATATTTCAGTTATTTTATACAATAAAGCATAGTTATCAAGATGCCAACAGGTCTACAAAACTTCACAAACCTTTTAGCGGTACCCTTGCTCATCAAAATACAATAAATCAATTTCCATGACAGTCAGTCATATGGCTTCATTAAGTCAAAAAATTAACGCAAAGATATTTTAGTTATTTATGCTTTCTAAAAATTACCATGTCTATCTATGTTCTTAACTAATTATCGAATCGAATGGGTCACTGACGTGGGAAAGCACCCGCTTCGGATACAGGACGCAAACCGTGACTCCCCCGATCGTGGGAGACGGACCAAAAAAGATCGTTTTCCTTTCTATGTTTTTTTTCCTATCATTATTCATTCCTTTTTAGTAATTTCATATATATGTGTTGTATGTTTCAGCTTTTTTTGATTTCCGCCAAGACAGTCTTCGGGGTCCCACGTGTTCCCTTCTAGGGTTGTATCTGAGAGTGGTGCTTCAACTATATCTCGCTACATCCTCCGCACCCTCCCCATCGCCACTGTTGTAGTTGTAATTGTTGCAACCTCCCCCCTCTTCCCAAATAGCACCATTGTTGTCTCCTACAGACCCGCGCCTTCCTGTCACCTCTGTCGTCGCCGCTAGGGGTGTAAACGAGTTTTCGAGCTTAAAATTTTGTTCGTGTTCGACTCGTTAAACATAATGAACGAGTTCGGCTAGTTTGCTTAACGAGCCGAACACGAGTGGTTCACGAACAAAGAATCGTTTTGGCAATTCTAATCACATAGCCATAAGATGTTAAGCCATAAGATGTTAAGTATTGATGTTAAGTATTGGGGCAAGATTTAAAAAGTATTGTTTATATTAAAACGTCATTTGAATCTAATTTAATATTTTTTATTCTATTTTTTTAATTAATATTTTTAGTTGATTATAAATCTGTGTAGCCTTGCAGTTAATTATTTTTTTTTTTAAATACTACTCATCAAAGATATAATTTCGAGTCAAAACGAGCCGAACACGAACGAACAAATCTTTGTTTGTGCTGTTCGTGTTCGGCTCGTTAACTTAGCGAACGAGCCGAACACGAGCTTCTTAACGAGCCGAACACAAGCTGTTCGCGAACAAGTGTTGTTCACGAACAACGAGCCATATTGAAAGCCATAGTCGCCGCAACACTATTACAGCCTCCCTCTTCACAGCCCCTACAATTCCAGCGCTCCCGCTTGCTGCCATCGCTTTTCCATCTACCAGAAATCCCCTTCTATTTGCACCAATTATTGTCCCAGCCATCCCAGAGCACGTTTCTACAACCTGATCAGTATCCCAACCCTCTTGCACCACCTCCCTGCCACATATTTGTTGTTCCAGCCTCAGATAACCCAAATTCCATCTTGTTGCCACCCAGGACAGCAAGGACCTACTGATTCGTTGTCATATCAACCCACTTGCTCCGCGTTCCGGCCTTAGCCGCCACCATTGCGGACCCCAAATGGCCACCACCATGATTTGTGATCCACCATAGTTGGAGTTGGTGTTGTCATATGTTGCAATTTCAGATTTTTATGTGTAATGTTTTTTGTAATTTTCCTTTCAGTTGTGTGGGTGTAACTTTCCTATTTGAATTTTAGCAATAATATTTTGTTATTTATTGATATTCGGGTTACCTCAGATATCATTCACATGATAAAAAAGGTTTGAAGCTCTTGGTAAATTGGGATAGGGGTGTAAACGAGTCGGGTAAGACTAGAGCTTAATTCTAAGCGTTCAAGCCGACTTGTTTAACATGAAAAAGAGAAAAAAGTATTAATTTAAGCTAATGTTATAGTTAAAAAATAAATAGAATGAGTATTTAGATGTTAATTAAAAAGAAATCACTCACGAGCTACCTTGTTAGCTTATCAAGCTCAATTCACGAGCCACTTATCGACTCGAGCCCATGTCGACTCAAGAGTTGGCTTGGCTCACCTACACCCCCAAATTGGGATGCCTCTAAGAATATTGGGATAATCAACATTTATACTTTAAGATAATCAGCATCTTTTCAAACTCTTAATTCCACAACCTAAGGTTACACGGTGACAAAGATTCTCAAAAAAGAATGACGCGCACGCACGCACAATTTCTCTTTTATGAAATACATATCAAACTAAATATGCTTAGTATAATAGTGTTATATAAGATTGTTTGTAATACTAATAGCGGTTTTATTATCACAATATACTTTCATAGATTATTTCCACTTGATTTTCAACTACTCTAATATGGTTTTGATCCATATAACTAACAGATCCTTTACCTTGGGTCAAGTCTAGCCCAACCCTACGTTCCTTAACTAAGGCTTTCTCCAACCCCGCCTTTTTCTCGACGTTCTACCCTTCACTATGTCCATTCTTAACTAGCGCCTTTTTAAAGAAATTCCAAGTGAGATGATTTTTATGTCAGTTTCGTCGATGCGTATTAGAGTGTCACCAAAGACGAAGATTGTCATCACGCAAGGAGTGTCTAGCAAAATAACATTCCGTGAGCAGCCCCACATTTGCTTTTGACTTCTCTAAGTTTGAGTTCAAGGTTTACACTTGATTCTGAAACAACGGGCAACTTTTGTTTTTTCCATTTTTCCTTTTTCAAGCTGAAAGATTTCCTCCAAAGAATGCAATATAACTTGAAGTAGACTTTATATCCATCAATAATCTAGCATATTTTGCATTTATGTATCTTTTAATTTGCCGGTATCATATATTTTGTATAAAATTCATTTTTTTAAGCTTAATTTAATATATTTGACGATTTTATATGCGCCTTAAAGGTGTCTTTAGATTTGTGCATGAATTTGCTGACTAGGCTTACTGTGAAGGAGATGTCAGCATGGGCGTGACATCGGTAGATTAGCTTTCCTATTAGCATTTGCTATTATCTCATATCAACATCAGTTACATATTCATCAAGGTCCAATTTTACCCTAATTTAGTTAAAGTTCCACACGGGTTGCATCCCTTCATTTTAGTCTCTTTAAGCAGTTCCACATCATATTTTTGTTAGAAGAAAAATATCATTTGTTTAAATTACGTCACTTCTATGAATAAGCATTTGAATTATACTAACTCTTTGATTTCGAATGCAACAAACTTTTACTTAAGAGCTTCTTTATCTTGATTGGCATCTCCTATAACAATCATATTATCAATATATAAAACAAAAATTGAGATTTTGTCATCAAAAGAGTACTTTATGAAGAGAATATAGTCTTATCAACTCTGTTTTTATACAACTCCTTCCATGACCTTTCTTCGTCTGTCAGATCAAGCTCTTGGTGATTTTTCAATCCAAATAGTGTCTTTTTCAATCTGCAAACATGACTGTTTTTTAAGAAGCCATCAAATCCTGGTGGGTAGAGATCCACAAAGACACCTCCATCAACATCACCATATAAAAAAGTATTTTATACATCATATTGATGTATAAACCACTCATGATTTGTTGTTAAATATACCAAATGAAAATAGGAACAAAAATTTCTTGATAGTGAATCTCATATGTCATATTACTTTCATATCAATCGCATTTTCTATATTTACATACTCTCATTTGATTTCTATTTTGACCGTGAAAATCCACTTGTATTTTACCATCTTATTTTCTTTTGGGTCAGAAATATCAAGATGAAAAGTATCATCAAATTTATCAAGTTGGAATCTCCCCTAAAAATGAGTTTAAGTGAAGAAGATATATATTTCATCAAAAGTGACATTCATGGAAGTGACAAACCTTTTTATGGGATAAATGACAACATTTATACCTCATTTGTGTGTCATTATATCTGATGAGTACGCACTTGATAGCTATTGGATCAAATTTTTCTTTAGGTTGTTTATAAAAATGAACATGAACTAAATCAAAAAATTTTAGTAGGGATTTTTGAGTAGTTGTTTTAAGAAAAAATTTTACCGAGTCATTTAATGAACTTTTAGATTCAATTAAGTACTTTGGAGGATATTTTATTGATTAAATAGGTAGTTAAAGTAATTTCTCCCCAATACTAGATTGTCGAGAAGAAATGTCAATCACCTCCAAAAGATGAATTTTTTTCTGTCTCTCTATTTTGTTTGGGAGTTTATTATAAGAAGACTGGTGGACGATACCCTCTCTTTCAATTAATGAAACTAAAGTGTGATTAAAATAATCAAGAGCATAATCAATCCTGAAAAATTTAATATTAGAGTTATATTAATTCTTTAAAATTGCAGTAAATATAAAGAGTATAATGTGAACATTGAATTTTTGTTATATTAAATATACTCATGTTATTGGAGTATAGTCATCAAAAACGTGTAAAACTAGTGTCTTCAACGAAGTTGGAGTATTTAGAGAGTCCCAATAAATTAGAATGAATCAATACAAAGGGACTATATGATCTAAAATTTCACAAATGAAAATTTTAATATTTTTATTTATGAATAATGAGAAAACATACATTACAGTTGACTTTGACTTGGAACATTTTACAATGAGAGAATTGACTTGGAACATTTTACAATGAGAGAAATGAATGACGGATGAAGTTGTCCGATTTAGAGATTAGAGTTATTCCAGATTGAAAACATGCCTTTGGATTTGCTTGGAAACTTTGAGATTGATGTTGGAGATAATGGCTTGGACATCAAAGTCTAATTGGTGCCTCAAGATTAGTATTTATCCTTGAGCTCAATTAAGGGGCTACAAATAATCTGGCAATTTCAAAGTGCAATTTCCAAAGGCCCATTGCCTTGTGTTGTCATCACTAGTTTTGGCACTCTTGATAGAATAAAAAAGAGTAGGGGTCAATTGTTTCAAGAAAATACCAATACATATGCTGGAGAAAATTTTGTAGACAAATTTTAGTATGGCGAAGTACAAAATCAATACTTTGTTGCAAGACTCTGAACATGTAGGCTAGAGATGGAGTTTTAGTTCATTTCTTTTTTTTTTTTTTTGGGGGGGGGGAGGTATTGCATGAGTGAAAGCTTCTATAATTCTATCAAAACTCATCAACCAGTTTACAGAGAATTTGCTAAAAACTACAGCTACTAGCCATGCACAGCAGACGGATAGCACAAACATGAAAGTGTGGTTAAACAGAGAATTTGCTACCTGCCTTCTCCAGATCAGCTGATAGAGTTCCTAATTTTACAGCAAGAGGGTAATTTTTCTCTCGGTAATGTTCAATGGCATGATTATTTCCTCCACTGCCATCCCAATTTTTTCTTCCACAAAGAATCACACCATCGGTCAAATTAAGCCAAAGGTTATCAGTCTTATCACACTTGGAACATTTCCAACCCGATGGAGGTATATGAACACCATTATTTATCTGTTCCAAATTCATCGCATAATCACTTATTTTTTTCTTCTCAGAAGTCCATGACGCTAGTTGCTCTTTCCGCTCCGCACCCTCAAAAAGTAAAACAGCATCAACAGATAGCCTAACCTGCAAATTGTCAATAGCATGATTTCAAGAAGCTCTCAATCATAAAGAAAGCGTCTGTGTCATCCGGAAGCATACCTTTTCTGGCAACTCAACGGATGGGAAAGGTAGAGTAATGTCATCAGGAAATATCACAATATTGTAGGTTTCCTCGTATTCAGGTTCTTGATTATCAAAACCTCCTTCAACACCTGCCGGTCACCCATAATTGTGAAATATTTTACTAATGCCCTTGCTTAGGAATAAAGCAAGGAACCAAAAACTCATGATGAACAACGCTTAAGAACTGAAAGACATTAAATAAAAAAAGAAAAGTGCCAAATCATGCCAAAATACCAAACAGTCAAACTAATCCAACACTCGAAGATCAACCCAAGTATATCATTAAGACTCCATGATCGATGCATGATGCATGTTTTTGCATAAAAATCCCGGCCAAAAGAACCTGGCGATCAATTTTTCTTGGGAAACACAGACCAAAAACAACAGCTAATCAATAACTTGCAAGCTATTCTTATGCTGCGTGAGCTGTGAACTTAAACAAGATTAAATGTGTGTATATCAAGTAGAAAGTAATATGAGGTTGCCAAATCAAGCAAACATGCCCGTGCAGCAACTGCGTCACATAATAAAGAATACCACTTGCCATGATGAAGGAATAACAATTTATAATGCTAAAGAGCAACCTACAACTTAGCCAAGCAAAAAAAATTTTGGAACATTTAAGTTCGTCTAAACTAAGATATAATCACAACCTTTAGTTTCCTATGCCTTTGCAAATCCAAAATTAAAAAGGTTTATCTTCTGCTGATGCAAATGTAGATGCCAGCAAAGCAAGGATACTGCTATTCTTTATTCTCCCTGAAGTAGGCCACAACGAGGAATGCATAGCGGCGAATGGAAATTCAGAATGCCTTTATGCCATGCTCCGAGTTATTATGATTTCAAAAATAATCTTTTGCAGAAATAAAATTATGTATTTCTGAAAGCTTTTGGTTATTGATTGCTGGTTGTGATGCAAAGGTTTGGCCACTTTGTTTCAATACAATGGTGGCGCCTATGCTTTGTTTGCATCTTTTTTTAGATCCAACCATTTCTTTATGAAATGCACGTAATCAGGGTGGAAGTGTTGATAACATTTTGGATAATGGTCAAATCTTTGGTATATATGATATACTTTAAAACCTTCTATGGTTGTGAGTTTTGGAAAAGATCACTATTTTTGTGCTTCTATTTTCTGCAACTTTAAAACGTTGATTTATGAATAAATTTTTGCACTCAATTATTAGTAGAAAAAGAAACTAAAGGAAATCAAGGAAAAAGAAGATTTGATCCCTCATGATGCACAAGCTCACAGATTGAACAAAATATTTACATTTACTATTATTTGTTAATTTTGTTTACGTAAGCAAAGATACAAAGTAGTTAATTCTATGATAAACTGTGCTAGCAGTTTATTATGTTGCAGTATTAATTTCTAATCACGCATCATTACTTTTAAAAGAGTTGGGACTTAGCTAATTAGCTCCATTAACACTCTTCCGCACAGTATATACTGCCACCCATGAACCTTAACAAGAATGATTTGTTCAAAGCCCTTGCATGAGGCCAACCACCTATTTGATGAAGATGGCTGCTCGTTGATTTGTGCTTGTGTATAAATGTAGACAAATAAAAGAAGAGAAAACTTCAATCTTATTTCTTACTCCAAATTTTAGAGGTACATATTTATAGTTTCTAAAAAATCAAGTATTGATCTGTGATTGATTTAATAAGAGCAAATGGATTGCGTGATGAGCAACTGATGAGGGAACCATGGTTTTCAAAATCTTTACTTGCCATACAAGCTTAAAAGACATGATGAATATTAATAGCTTGGAAGTTATGTCATTGAATTGTGATTGATCAAGAGCTTGGTCAAGATATCTGCTATCCGAAATTTTGCTGAGGAGTGAAGCATTTGAATGATCTTTTGGATTATTTTTTCCATTATAAAATGTATATTAAATTCAACGTGCTTGGTTCAATCAGGGTGAACTGGATCATAGGCAATGTTAATTATAGATTGATTACCATATATCAGTATCATTGATTATTTAATATGGATGTTTAAGTCTTTCAACAACCTTTCAGCTACATTCCTTTATAAATTTCATGAACCATAGCACTGAACTCTACTTCAGCACACTATATCTAGCAAACAACGCCTGCTTTTTTGTTCTCCAGGTGACAAAATTTCCCCATATAAATGAAAACTAATCATAGGTAAATTTTCTACTAGTTATGGACACAAGCTAGTCAGCATCAGTGAAAACTTTCATACTCCTGTATATTTCCCTTTTAAAGAATAAATCTTTTCAAAATTTATACATAGGTATCATAGTATTACATAGACGGCACCAAGGTGTTTTTTAACGGAAGCATTCATAAATTGGCGAACCACGCTAATAGAGTAACATACGTCAAAATGACTATAAAAGGGATAAATAAGTTTTCAAACCAGATATTAGTATCTCTCTGTCAACTTGGAGAATGCCACTATTATTCCGACTTTGTTGATAGATAAGAGCATTTGAGGCTTTGCATCCCGTCATCCAAGCTTCTTTTAGAAGATCTAGTGTATTTTTTTTATTGAGAAATGGATATGTCATTAGTTAATCCTGTGATTTTCAGATTGAATAAAAATTTTAGGGCTCCTAAATCTTCAATTTCAATTTATTTATTAAGATCCCTTTTAGTCTCCTGATTTCTTCCTCATAATTGCCAATTAGGAGTTGAATTTAGGATAATATAATCAACATAGACATTTAAAATGGTGATTTGATCAATGGATGATTTCGTAACAATCAAAGTGTGGTCAATCTATCATTAAGCATATACATGCTTTTTAATCATAGAAGTGATTACCTCAAACCATGCTCTCAGAGATCTATGATACCGAAACTAATAAGAAAAACAGTGGAAACACGCCAAGCAAACTTTTATTAATGTAGAGAGTTACAATACAATACAATACAACACAACAGAAAATAGAAACACAAAACATAAACGACAAAAGTAAACACGTCTACGGTGCATTTCAAAGGTGCTAGAGGTTGGTAAAGTGGATCGAGATGGTTGGCAAGGGTGGTGGTAGCCAAGGAATGCTAAGGGCAGCGAGGGGAAGGTGCAAAATTGCAAGGACAGCTAGTATGGAGGGTCGTAGATGACCGGTGGCATGCGGAGGGGTGGTTGGAAGGAGTTGGACAACAAGGACGGTGGTAGTGTGGTGAGGAACAAGCGGTTGGGAGAGCTGGGAAAAAGGGAGGATGACTGGATAAAATATGGCTGCAAGTATAGGGCGGTTGGGTGCAGGAATGAAAGAAGGGGAGGTTGGCGGCTGAAGAGAGAGGAGGAGAAGGATTGGAGAAGGTGAAAGAAAAAGGATACAGCACAACCTCAGAGTAGGATAAAGTCGTAGCACGACCACCTACTCAGATACAGCCCTAGAACAAGGAGAACATTCCACAAAGGAATCTGAAATCAGCACACAGCAAAAACTAACCCTAATGCAACAAAACAACAATATAAATAGATTCCCACATGAAAGACCAAAAAGGAAGAAGACGAGGGTAGGCAGCAAAGCCGCCCTCTCCAAACATTACTTGAGCCAAGTGGGAGAACTGAAAGGAAAACCAAAAGTGCCGCTGCCGCTCGATTCCTTTGGAATCCTGAACTGGTCCTCTATGCCAGCCGGTTCAGCCGGCAGGCTTGTTTCCCGCATCAGTGAAGAAAACTCCCGCACCAACATCAATTTCTCTAGGCCACATAAGGGTTTGTAAAGTTTACAAACTTTAACTTTGTAACAGACGGATCTCCTAAAGAGATTGTGCAAGCCTCTTTTGATTTTGAGTAACTATGTGCTATTTTCAACATCTAAACAAGTTTCATTTATTGCATCTTAGATTCCTTTTATCGTACTATAGAACATGAAATTTTGGCTAATTTGATGGTTCATGGTCATAGTGAGCCAATAAATGACCATGTTATTTTCAGATTGTCGCCATTTGTATTTTGGATTTCCATTTTGAGGATATGCCAATGAAATAATCATACTTTCATTTAAGCTTAAGAACATCATATTGATTGGGCCCATTAGAGCTATTTTTGGCCATTCCATGATTATCTGTTGTTAAAATTAGAAGAGAGCAAAAGAAGGCAAGTGAAGCCAAGTTCAAGACAAAGCAATGGCGAATTCAGGAAAAAAGACTTCAAGAGTGACAGCAACTTGCAAAATTCACAAGAGACCGTACAATACCCAAAATTTAAGTTGAGAATATATTCTTATGCCAAAATTTTTTGCATATCTAAAAAATGATCAAAAAAGTGTAAAACACGACATTTCATTTAGATCAATTTTATATATTCAAGTATATATAAATATATCGGTTTATTACCTTATAAAATTAATTTTCTAATTTATCTTACTAAAATTAGTTCACTTTTACCGTTCGCTTAAATTATTGTTCAGAGCTGGACAGTAAAGCTTTACCTTTTATACTTTCCCATGAATCCAACAGCGGTTCACAATTTCAATTGAGTAAAATCATTCTAGGATGCGTTAGTATGTATATATGTATAATTATTTATTAAAATATCCGCCTGAAGCATAGAGCTATTATAATACCTCAACTTCATGTAACCAGCAAGCCGAAAAAAAGAGTGGTGAAACATAGAGCAAGTGCCGAAGGGCAGAAATTAAAAGGGAAGGAAAGCTAGAGTTTGAAGAAAAAAATTGTTTGCATTTCTTTTGATGAATTTAGTTAGTTTGAGGCAGATAAACATAAATACTTGCGCAACGAGAAACTCTTTCAAGATAAAAATGTCATTTTGATATTATTTTGAGTAGCCCTGTGCTGTTGAAAAAGAAGTTATTATATATTGAAAAAATTATCTTTATTATATTATTTATAAAAAATCAAAACTTCGGGAAAAAATTTTAAATATATATATATATATA
>NW_018164576.1:2501278-2540887 GCF_001263595.1 Phalaenopsis equestris
TATATATATATATATTCCAAGGAGAATTCTATGATTGTGATGAGATACTAAACCTTAAACCAAAAGAGCGAAAAATTCAAAAGATTGATGATTGCATTTTTATGATTGCATCAGATTGTTATGTGCATATGAATAAAAATTTCTTCATGTTGACCATTTTAATGACAGATAATGCCATTGAAAAGACTAATAATATGAACATGTTCTCTTGTAAAAGATAGTCCAACGTTGTTTAGGCAAGGTGCAAGCTTTATGATACAACATCCATATTCAAATACTGATCTATGGTTTCGAATGTTGTACATTGATACTTCAATAACAAATTTATTGATCATAGGTGCATATCAATGCTAAAAATTTAAAACGTTTATGATAATGGCATTATAAAAGAATGGAAACTGCTAAAAAATCATGTTACGTGGGATAAGCTGGTAAGTGAAGATGGCTTGCACGGGGAGAGGCAAAAATAATGATGAAATGAGCTTCAATAGAAGCAAAAAAGGGTTTCAAACTCTCGATACCAAATAGTTGGTATAACCTTAAATCGAGAGGTACTTGATAATTACACCATTGGATTAAGTCAAACCTTAACAAATATAAAAAGTTATAATGACCGACAAGAAAAGTGAAGAATAAAAAAAAAGCATGCACGGATATCATACGCTATTTCTAAAATTATCACCGATAAGAATATAAATAAAAATTGGAATAAGTTCATACCAATAACTAATTGGTATATTACATTATTTTTTTTCAGAGTTCAATGATGTAATCCATTTCCCTGGAAATAGTTAAGCATATAATTTACAAGAATAGCCCTTATTTAATTAGAAAAGCGTATCCAGATTTAAAATTTTCAATGCTAAATTATTTCTATGATCAATAAATGTTGTGATAGTAGAAAAGATTAGTATGCATATTATTAAGTTTTTATTTTTTTTTTTTTGCTAAATAATGTGATAAATGTTATTTCTGGTAAAAAAAAAGCAATTTAGGTTGCATTCAAGTGACTTAATTTTATCATATACCTTAGAGCTTTAAGTGTAAAATTTTGGGGGTGCATAAAAGAAAAATGTAAATAAAATAATTAAAGAATTCTAAAATGTAACAAATATCTATGCATGTCAGCCAGGTGATCCAAATATGTCATCCTAGAATTTTGGGTAAATAAATTTAGATATATGGTACAAGAATAAAATACATAATATAAATTAATCAATTCTTATGTGAATTAATTATTAATGAAATTCACTAGAAGCTTTGTACTTCATTTTGATAATTTAAATTATGTATGTTCTTGTATTATTTATGAAATTCACTAGAAACAAATTTTATGTGAGATAAAATAACAAACACTATCAAACATGTGACAAAGATGCACTTGGAAAATCAAAAAATAAATTCTATAATATTTTCAAAAACAAACACTATAATATGTGTCGAGAGGTTGGTGGATCTGTCGAGACTATTCGACTTGTATCTGCAACGGTCGCTTGCCCCTATCAACCACTGTTGTTGTCTCAGATTTCTTCTCAGGTGTCTTCAATGGCTCTAACTTCCAAGCTTTCTCAAAAAACCCTAGTTGTTTAGCTTCTTCTTGAAAATTCCCAACTTTGTTAAGCAGCTTCCTAAATGTCTTGATGGTGAATCCCTTAAGCAAGAAACCCATTGGACCATGGATGATCTTTAGAAGAATTTTGATTGCGTGCTGCTCCTGGAGTTATGGCACACACTTCATGCTCAAATTTCTCCATCGCAAAATGTAGTCCATCAATATCTCGGTTGGTTTCTGTCGCTCCACCACAAGATCACCAACGGTGATATGGTGTTTAATTCCAGCAAACTGCATAACAAAGAAGTCTTCCAATTCTGCAAATATTTTCACTGAACCATTGGGCAGTTCGACATACCAGTCAAAAGAGATTCCCGAAAGACTGCTTACAAATTGATGACACAACAACGCAACACTACCCCCACATTGCCACAACTTGCTCGGAAGTGTGCAACATGTTATCGGGAGTTTCCCGTTCCATCACATGTCTTGAACGACGGTAATACAAAACCCTTTGGGTGTCCAACATCATCAAATTCTTCGGGAAAGGGTCTATCTTTTAGAATCAATGCTCCTTTTGACTGAGTCAGAGCTTCTTTCACCTGTTATTCTACCATTTGTTTAATGTCTTTTTCTGATATTAATGAACTGAGTCTTTCTTTGGTTGATCATCTTCATTGACAAAAGTGAATTCCTTCTTATCATCGACAATCTGAACGCTTTCTGGATGGCTTGCCCCTGGGGATACTATCGGCGGTGACTGTGATTGCCCTTAAATAGTGGCTATAGCAGTCGTCATTTCTTCTAGTTGTTTTTTCATCTGGTTGATCTGTTCATCACGTTATTGAATGGCTCTTTGCAACTCATCTGTGGCGTTCTCCGCAGTGGGTAAAAGAGCATCGCACGAGGATAAGGTGGCTCTAGCCTCAATAAAGTCGATTTCTATAAATTCCTCTATCTTATAATCTGACGGATCGTAAGGTTTATCACTCATATCTTTTCTTCGTTCTTTGGACAACCTTGCAATGTCGGCTCGAAGCCTTTCCAATATAGCCTCGATCGACCTTCCTTCGACAACTTTAAGGTCAGTTGGAGGTTTTTTATGAGCTTCACCTCTTTTGCTGAGCATTGGTGTAGTTGTGTAGAAGTCTGTTGGAACAACTGGATCAGCCGAAATCATATATTCTGGCTCTGTCAAATATTCTTTCGAAATTATTATGTTCCCGTTTTTGAAATTCTTTTCAAGCCATTCTTTGAAGCTGATACAGTTCTCTATAGTATGTCCGAGCAGTCTGTGGTAAGGGCAGTAATTGGGATGGTCTTTCTTGTCGACTTTCTTCAGCCCCATTGGCTCTCGTAATCTGAATTTGAGATTTTTAATCAAATTCTGGAACATCTTTGCTATAGTTTATTTTCTGAAAGAATATACTTTGTTCAACTGTTTGGTCGCAGATGGACCCTGCCTTTCATCCATCCGGCATGGCCAATGCTGGAATGACTGTTGACTGTGTTGTTGGTTGCATTGTTGGCTACGTTGCAGATCATACTCCTGCAGATATTGTTGGAAGATTTGTTGAGGCTGCTCGACCTGAATCTGTACTGACTGCTTGCCTTTATTCATCGTTGTTACTCTCTCAGATTTTTCTTCAAATGTCGTCACCGGCCTTGGACCATTATTGAGAGATGGTGACAGTATTGTGGTAGCAACCTCATAGACACCATCTTCTTCGTAGGTAGCAGGCAACTGGTGAAACCTACTCCCCATGCGTAGAGGTGAGGTCTCACGTAATCCTGTCTCATCCAGTCGGAGGGCGGTGTCAGTAGTAGCCAGCTCTGTGGCTTTCGCCTTCTCGACCATTAGAATTTTCTGGTTGTGCCTCATTTCCCGTGTGTCGCATGGACTTTGAATTGGACCCAATTCGAATACGGATATGGCGGGGCAAAAGTATCGACTGACACTTCTCTGACACTTCTTCGTATAGAATCTCCTTCCCTTTGTTTAGTGGAACAGTTGGTGTAATAGCAGTGAATCCAGTGGCAGAAGCAGAAACAGTACTGGGAGCGGCAGACTTTACAGCAAAAGTAGAATTATTTTCAATCAACACCCTCTTCAAAGGAGGGAATTCCTAAACATACTTCAGATTGAACTCCACCACAGGCTCGACGGACTTATATGTTTCAGGTTTCATTACAATAACGGCGACATTCCCGAACTTGGCTTCAATATCGTCAAATCCTCGTCTAAATTTAATGACTGCCAAGTCAATCAGTTTGCTCTTGCTAACAGAAAACTTCATTCCGGTGGCGAAAGAAATGATCAACTTTAGTGAAAACATTGTCTCTGTCATTTGAAAATTTTCTAGAAGTCAGTGACGTCCAATGTCTTGTAATTTGAGAGACAGTACTCAAGTTAATGCACTTGTTTTATAAACTGGGTATCCTTTTAAATTTATTCTTGTGAATTTTGTCTCAAATTTTGTGATTTGTTTTGTTTTGAAATTTTGATGAAATTTCGTTTTTGTTTAGAGTTTTAAAGGAAGATTGTGAGAGTGAAATTTTAGTGTTAACTCCTTCACAACAAGTTAAGATCAAAGAGAAATGAAGCATTGGACCCGGTTTAAAAATTGGAGGGGGTCGGCCTTGCATCGGACTCGCTTTGATAGACCACTCTTTATCTACCACACTTATTGGGGGTCCACCCCACTTTAGATTTTGAAGAGTTCGGAACCTCCCTATTTAAGGATGATTAAACAGTAGGTTCCAAAACCCAAAAGGAGTCGACTATGCCTACCCAAAAAAGAAATGAGCAAGGTATGTCAACGAAAGAAAGGTAGTCTGGCCCACGAGGGACGTGGACACACTACCGATGTATGAAAACAAAACCTTTTGATCAAAGATGGAGAGAGGTACCATTCCCCGGCGGAGTCGCCAGAAATTGTCGGCCGTTATTTTGGAAAATGGATGATTTTTTTTAAATATGAAAATAGTTTTAATATAAATATGATTTTTTGAAAGTAATGTTTTAATTTAAAAATACATGCGCCAAACGAGTCTTACATATTGAATAGTTTGGATGGTTGAACGCAACACCACAAGTAATACACTATCCCGAAGGATAAGCATACCATTTGCCAGTAGGTTCAAACCAAAACTAAGGAGTTTGTGACATTCGTTTGTTCTGCATAACTTTTTTATGTATGGTCGGCAAGTTCCCCTACCTCATATAAGGATTAGATAAGGTTTATTTTACCTGGGTTTCAAGTTCCCAATAGAGACAAGCTCCTATAGTTAATTACATCTTAAATGATCAGGGTCACTTAAGAAGACTCGATTAAGATCAATGGTTTTGTCTTCAAGATTTTAAAGTTTAGGTTTCCAAAATTAGACACGGAAAAATCGTTTGGGAGTGGGTCAAATAGGAACATTTAATTTAAGGAATCCGAAAGAATTAAGAGTAGGGGATATCACAGATCTAGGGGAAACCCTGGTGACTTCCCAATTATCTTATTGTTTGGTTTTATATCTTTAAAATAATGTTATTCAATGTTTAATCCTGCAATTTCTTTCAGAATTTAGGATTTACATTCGCACGATATCCGATCGTCCAAATGGCATAGAAAGATATGGAGCATTTACACTGTACCCTACGGTAACCTCCGAATCCGAAAAGTGTTAGGGCTTATAATTGCACAACAATGTTGTGCAAAAGTCCTAAAGATAAGGTGAGGATTTATGTTGTGCTAAGCAAACAAACTCGAAGTCCTATGGCTTGTTATTTAAACTAAGGAAAATGTTTAGCTGACGTGAACTTATTTTGATGTTGCAAATCCATCTTGAAGTTGTTATTTTGTGTGTTCTCATCGTGCTGCATATGGTGTTCGCAACAAGCTCTCCGTCGTAGCACCTTCGGATTCGATGTTAATTTAAGGGAACATGCAATTGTTGAGTCAACGATCTGTTATCAGGTACCTCCTATAAAACCAACTACTAACCTCTTACTCTAAGGTATAGTGTATAAAAGAAACAGTAGCAGGTATAGCAAAGGAAAGCAATGACAGTACAGTATGTATAGGAGCAGTAAAGCATACAATATAGGAAAATAGTATAATGCTCAATAGAAAAGAACAATACAGTGTGTTGTAAAATAAAATATTGCAATGTAAATCAAACATGTATACCTAGGAGGTCTGTTGCTCCTTTAAATATGGTTGATGTAGCAGGTATAAGTATGGTGACAGAATTTAAGAAATGAGCTAGCATGCATTGTATCAACAAAAGAAATATCACATGAAAAACTTAAGAAAGAGCGGCAAATGAACTGCGACAAAAAAAAATCGAGAAAATCGGCAAATGAATCATGATGGAAATCTCGAAACAAAAAACAACAACAAATGGCAACTCAAAGAAAGTCAGCGAAAACACGAGAAGATCCCGGAAAGAGACCACGAGTGTTTTACCAAGAGTTCCAATAAAATCACACGAAAAATCTGAAGAGAGAAAATCGCAAGTACTCATGTCGGGGCTAAGTTCATATACTATATATTTATACTTGAGGGACGTCGAAGGCTACTATCGGTCACCCAGATCTATAGAGCTCGTCACTCAGCTAGAAGGGTATCCTACTAAACCTAACTTAGGAATGTGCAGTACCAGTAATCGACAAGTGAACAACTAAGTTACAATACATTTAAAATGTATATTTTAACATGTACATATATTTCAGGCATACAAAAGAAAGTTGTATCAATTTTGTAGTAAAAATATTTTTATAAATATTGTATATGTTCTTATTGTGTCGGTTCTCATCAGTTTTAAAAAATATAATTGTCCACGAGTTGATCAAGTTGTCGGGCATAGGACCGCCAACAACATAAGAAAGTACGAGTCCCCCGCTAGTCTTGTGTGGGTGAATGATGTTATCGTCCTACGGTTTACCAGGCCATCAGATTGGGTCCTGATGTCGTAGGATGGAATATCATTTTGTTCTACCACCGGTGTGCCTTTGTCATCACCGTCTTAAGCCTCAAAACAAAACTGACCTACTTGCGGCATGCGGCATTGCTTGATGGCATTGCTTGATGGTTCATATATAGCAAAAGGTTATATATGCGCACTTATGTATCGAGCATAAGCACCAAAAGCCTAAACCAAGAAGCAAGGAAAGCAAATCAAAAAGCAAGAAATGAAAAAGAAAGAGGATTAACTCACCTCCAAAACAAATTTAGAAAAGAAAAGCCAAAACGGCAGGAGGGTTAGCCTAAAGCATCCGACTGGCGGGGCTTTTTCGAATGAGTAAAAGAGGTGAAATACACTCCCCATGCTAGCCATGGAACATCTCCAGAAGATACAACTTAGAAAATTCTTAGTCATTCCCAAATATCAGAAAATTCTTCATCTTTTCTATATCTTTTGTTCTTCCTCTTTTTTTTATATTGCAACTAATCTAGACCCCAGAATTGGGACCTGAAACATTTCCAAACGTCTAACAGAGCATTCCTCGGAAAAGAGCATTTGAATTCTTTCAAACATAAGAATTAAAAAATTCCACCTCACAAACATTGAAGCATTCAATTCTAATTCAAACCAAAAGTTCCATAGAGACATAAACTCAACACAACATAGAGGAACCCAAACAGATGCTCTTGGATAGGAGCAATAGAAGGAACCACCAACCAACACTCTACACAAAGAAGCCATAGGCATGCGGCCAAGAACAGCAAAGGGGAAGCCACCAGCCCACATTCAACACAAAGGAGCCACAAGAGAGGGCTCACGGCTAGGGACAGCAAAGGGGAAACCACCGGCCCACTTTCAACACAAAGGAGCCACAGGAGAAGGCTCATGGCCAGAGACAGCAAAGGGGAAACCACCGGCCCACATTCAACATAAAGGTGCCACAGGAGAGGGCTCACGGCCAGGGACAGCAAAGGGAAAACCACCAGCCCGCATTCAACACAAAGGAGCCATAGGAGAGGGCTCACGGCCAGGGACAGCAAAGAGGACAATTCGAGCCCAAGCCATACACAAAGAATCAATAGGCAGGGAATCACGGCCAGGAGGGCTCGCGGCTAGGAAGGCCACCAACCATTTAAGATATACAACCCCAACACAACAGGAACGCTCACAGCCAGGAATATCCAGAGAAACCACCAACTCAAATCCAGACAGGAGTAGCAGCCATAAGGGACGAAACCCAAGCCACTAAAACAGGCAGGCTCCTCAAAGCATTGATAATAAATTTCAACATGTATTTCGAACAGGGGAAATATCAGGAAATAAAACCAAGCATCTGAAGCCAAATACTTAAAAGCTAAACAGATTCCAACCTGCATTCGAACAGGGGCAGCAGTTGTAAGGAGTAAAAAACAAGACTCAAATCAACTACAAAAAGTCTTAGAAACCAAATTTCAACTGCTCGTGCATTTCAAACATAAAAGGCAACAAAGAAACAGCAAAACAAGGCTCCATAGCAAAACATTCAAAGTTCCAAAATTAAATAAAATCACCTTCATATGTTTCGAGCAGGGGGGCAGCCACAGGGGGCCAACCGAATCCAGCAAATGGCCAAAAAAAACAAGCCGCCATCAAGCAAAATTGAACCCAGCAAGGGGTCAAAACCAAGCCACCATAAGCAAATTCCTCAAAGCTTTAAAACCCAAAATTTGCACCCATCATATATTCCGAACAAGGGGGGCAGGTAACACGAAATTGAAAAATGCAGGTAAGCCCCAAAGCCGACATCTCAAATCATTGAAACGAGTCCCGGCATATATTTGAACAGGAGTAACAATAATAGAGAGCTCAAAAATCAAGTCTCAAATCAACATTTCATTCAACATCTGATTCGAATAAGGGAATAACAAGAAACAGGGCAACCAAAATAATTCCCCAGCATAAAGATTTCTTCCAGCATGCATTTCAAACAAGGGCAGCGATAATAGGGAACCAATATCAAGCCCCAAATCAATATTCCATCTAGCATGTACTTCAAATAGGTAAATAGCATCATAAGGTAAATAGCATCATAGAGGCATCATAGAGCAAAACTGAGACCTCAAAATAATCCCCCAAGAAATCCGAAAAAAATTAAATTTTCACCCAACATGCAATTCGAGCAAAGAAGACAGTCACAGGGAGCCAAAACTAAGCCTCAATTCGAGAATAAATCTGCACTTTTTTTCTTAAATAATTTTGTTGTGCAAGCCTCCCTAGTTTCCTTCACATTTTCCAGAAAAATAAATCATTTTTATTTTTTTTTTAAATTTGTGCATATCGCTTATATGTTCCAGCTCACTAATTTTATAGTCATTCTCATTCTAAACATTAAACTCAGTTCTTAAAGTGACATTAATTTCTCAATTCCAGGTGCATTAGAAAAATGCATTCATGAGCAATTCCAAGTGATGCATACTAGAAGAATCATTCTTTTCGCCGGGCAAAATTACCAAAATACATCCTTATAAATTATGAGCACATTAAACCCAAAGCATGAAAGTAGAATAAAAAAGATAATTCCTTCAAATGCTTGCAGAAAGAAAGAGGAAGAGGTTTACCTTTTGATGCAGATTCAAATCAAACTCAAGAACAAGCCTAAGAAAATAAAACAGCAACACCTCCCTTAAGAAACTTGATGCAAAAGCACAAGTCTCCTAAAAGTTTCGAGAATACAGCAGCGAATGCACACGACCAAAGATGCCACAATTTTTTTCTCTTCTCCTCTCAAAATTTCAACAACCCACAAACATGCCCTAGGAAAAGAGAAAGAGTCGCACCTACCATGATGCCTTGGCCGAATGAAGTAACTGGAAAGGAAAAGACGCATTTAGAGACGAGGAAATGTAGCCTCGAGAAGGAAAAAGGTCGGCCAGTTGAAGTCTTACAATTGGAGAGCCGCTCGGTCGAGCGGCCATGCGAAGAAGAAGGGAAGTCGGAAGAGGAGGAGAAAGCCGTGCGGATTGATCGAGGGATCTAGGGCACGAGAGGGGGGGCAAGTTGGGCTTTCAATCGAGTCGCGACCGGGATATAATGAAGGTTGCGCGCGCGGGTAGGAATTAAGGTTTATTATTATTATTATTATTATTATTATTATTATTATTATTATTATTATTATTATTATTATTTTATAATGTTTAATATTTTAAAAAAAAATTTGATTTGTGCATTTTCACTTGTGCGTCAAATCATAGCAAAATGAATGTTTTTTTAGGTAAATTCGACGTTTCGGACGCGCTGGCGCGGTCCATTTCGTCGTCTGAAGTAATTTTGACAAATTCATTGATTCGTGTGTGATTTGCTTGTGTGCAGAATTATAGTAAAATAGGTGTCATTTCTAGGTAAAATTGACGTTCTGAACGTGTTCGCGCAGTCTGTTTCGTCATCTGGGGTCGTTCGGACAACCTTATCAATTATCGGATCAAGAATGCATCAAATTCGATTTCACTTCAAATTTTGAGTTCTTGGTCGATCATTTCAAAAGTGAAGTGAACTATAATATATGTGTGTGAATGTACTAAAGTCATTATAGTTGTCCTAAGGCTTTTAAACCCTACGGGATCTCTCTTTGGGCCTCCACATGATGGTCCTTAACCACTCGACCAATTATTATGGTTCGTGAACACAACCACTCGATCAAATAGCGATGGTTTGAAATCACCCAAGCGAGACACCACAAGAGAATCAGGAAGTGGTTCGAATTTCTAAAAGAAGTGGGTCCCAATTCTAGTCATCTAAGATAGTCGATAGGAAAGTCTTATAGTTAGATCATAAGCTCTAAGAAGAGGAAAGAAATACCTCACAAAAATGAGGTCAACAAGAATAAGGAGGATCTACATATGATTTTTATTGATTTAAAAAAACTTACCAAGAGAAATTCTTTGGAGAATTCTAGAGAAGAAATGTGTTGATATGAGTCATATTCAAGTCATTAAAGATATGTATACTAGAGTTGTTACTTGTGTTCGAACAGGAGGATTGATCCATGATTTTCCTATTTCAGTGGATTACATCAGGGATAGGCTTTAAGCCCATATCTTTTTGCTTTAGCTATGGATGCTCTTACTGGACATTTACAGACTGGACATTTACAGGAGAATAGGAGAATATACCTTGGTGTATATTTTTCACTAATGATATCCTTCTTGTGGATAAGACGAGAGAAAATTCAGGAAAAACTTGAATTAGAGAGGTCTACATTGAAAACTAAAGGACTTCGTTTGAGTATAACTAAAACCGAATACATGAAATGCAGTTTTAGTAGTAGTAGCTCTAGTGGCAAAGTTGTAACTATGAGTGATCAAATTATTAAAAAGTGTGAACGTTTTGGATACCTCGTGTCTATTGTTCAAAGTGATGGTGATATAGATGGGGATGTTATTAGAAGAATTCAAGTTGGTTGGTTGAAGTGGAGGAATGCATTGGGCCTGTTGTGTCATAGAAAAGTATCGCTTAGACTAAAAGGAAAATTTTATACGATGGTGGTGAGACCTACAATGCTCTGTGGCGCAAAATGTTGGCCTTTAAAAGAGAACATAAAACATAGTTAAGTATTGCTGAGATGAGAACGCTTAGGTAGATGAGTAGCTTGACACTTTGAGAAAATGCGAAATGAATATATTCGTGATAGAGCTAGTGTAGCTCCAATGGTGGATAAATTAGAGAGAGTAGCCTTAGATGGTTTGGTCACATTAAACGTTCATTAAACGTTTTGGTCACATTAAACGTTGACCATCTGATGATCCGATTAGAAAAGTAGATGTTTTAGATTTGACTTATGTTAAGAAAGGCAAAGATGGACCAAGAAAGACTTACGCATATTGTATAAAAAATGATCTTAATTTATTAGAATTACATGAAAATATGACACTCAATAGAACGCAATGGAAAAAAATGACTCATGTAGCCGACCACACTTAGTGGGATAAAGGCTTGTTGGTGTTGTTATTTTTTTATGATCTGGTATTAATAATTATGATGTATATATATGATTATAAATGCATACTAATATTTTATGACGATTTGCGTAAACAAAATTTCTACATGTTCCACCCTGATTAGTAAAAATTAAAATGGGTGGTGGTAAAAATATGTCTGGTTGGCTTTTATATCTCTATTATATCTTATGTTAGATTAAAAAGGGATCAAACGAGAGTGAAACAAGAAGAAGTTATGGTGTGGCAACTTGCAAAAAAAATAACAGCTCTAGGATGGCAAGAAGCAAAATTGAAGTATAGGATTGGGTGTGTATAGAGTTAGAGAGGTATATTGCAGACATAGGAGAGGTGACGCCAAGTGTTTTTCTACCTATAGAGACCAATCACTTTGGACATGCAAGGAAATGGTGATTGCATTATGGAAGCGAGCGAGTAATTCTTTGCTCTAATATTTGTAAAGCAAATAAAGGTATTCTCAAAAAAATTTCATCAATGAGAGACAACTTATAACAATGGTTCAAATGCAATAATATAAATAAGAGAAACAAGAGAAAATGAATTTGGAGCTTTGTTCCAACTCCAAACTGTTTAAGAGGCTAGATATTTATACGTTCTACAACAACAACAACAAAACCTTAATCCCACTACGTGGGGTCGGCTAGATGAATCATTTTTCTCCATTGCGTCCTATTTAGTGTCATATTTTCATTTAGTTCTAGTAAATTAAGATCATTTTTTGTACAATAAGCCCAAGTCTTCCTAGGTCTACCTCTGTCTTTCTTAACACAAGTTGAATGTAAAACATCTACTCTTCTAATCAGATCATCAGATGGTCGACGTTTAATGTGACCAAACCATCTAAGACGACTTTCTCAATCAGATATTTATAAGTTCTAAATTGCGAAAAATTAATAAAAGTTTGAAACCAAAATGTAAAAATTAGACATGATCAAAAAACACAACACGCATAATAAAAGCTACAATCCTCCACTAGCACAAAAGCAGTGGTGTTAGAAATATTAGCATCAATTACAAATGATATAGCTGATCCAACTAGATGCAAAAGATATTTAATCAAGTGCACATGGATAATCCTCATCTAGTTGTAGAAGATATTGAAACAAATCAAGATAATTTTCCACAAAAATTAGGGCACAAAATATTTGTACTTCGCCAAACTCAAATCAAAGCAATACAATACCACACAGCTCCCGTGAATACATAAAAGATAAGCACCTAAAATTCGAGATGTAAGGCGATCTCTCTCAAATCCTACAATTCGAGTGGTGAGAAATCTCTCCCAAACCCTAACCCTAAAACTCAAGAATACAATCTCATGCATAACCTCAACCCTAAACTTAATAGCCCTATTTATATTAAGCAATAATGAATAATAAAAGACTATATTGTCCTTAGGTATTGACATAACAAATATTTAATCAAGGGCATACAATTAATACTTCAAAAATTAATTTTACACTGCAACTAAAGCATAAAATCATAAATTATTTATCTTCATCATAATAATTTACCTACTAAATAACATTTTCATGAATGCATCAAAATGTACTATCTTGTTAGACTTTGTAATTTCCTTTGCTAACCAATACTTTCATAAATGATCAACTTATTCTAGAAGAAGCAAAACAAAGCACCTCATAAGTATTTGTTTGATAATTTGTGTTGTGCTTTTTCCATAAGGATAAATTCAATGATATCCTCACTAAGATGGATAAACTAATGTAAAAGACGAACTATTCATGCTCAATAGTGATTTTCTTCCTATTTCAGATTTGCATGTGTTAGAATAAAAATTCTGACATTTCATATTTAAAAAAGAAGTAATGCAGCTACAAATAATTAATAAATGAAGCCTATAAAGAAAGAGAATGTTGACTACAGTACAAGAAATGCACTATGCCTTGTTCTTTCGAGAGATTAGGTTGAGTACGAGCCTAAAAAGGTTCAAGGGCCTGGGACTAAAACCCACACAGATATATCAAACAATTAGAAATGTGAGACTTCAATCTCATAATACAATTTAATCAAAACATTAAAGCTTTTAAACTCCATATTTAACGGCTCTAAACAACTTCACACCATTCATACTCTACACTCAATCACTAGCCTGCTAGTTTTTATGGATTATCACAATGAGTATAGAGTTTCTTGCATAGTAAGCTCTAAATTCCCATATTATTTTCCCTCTACCTAACAAGGTTTTTTTCAGATTCATTTCACCTAAATTCCTCTTTCACTGGCCTGCTAGTTTTTATGGATTATGTCAATGAGTACTGAGTTTTTTGCATAGTAAGCTCTAAATTTCCATATTATTTTCCCTTTTCCTAAGAAGCTTCATTTCATCGAATCTCTCAACCCCCTCCCTTCCAAGCCAGTTTTCCATCATTCATCCTTCTATGTTCCCTATGTGGTAAATGGGACGTACTGCAACCCATAAATGTGAAATGTTATGACGTACTGATGTATGCAACCCTCCCCCTGCATTGCAAGAAGGTTGTTCGTGATTTAAACCTACAAACTTCCAATCAAAATGGAAGCAACGAAATAATTGCACTAGGTTTGTCCTCATAGATAACATATCCAATGAATGAGGTTTCCTGTAATTTTGAGATCTAGAAAGGTTGATGTACAGAGTCTTACCCCTACATTACAAAAAGAGTATTTATGTGACACAAACCCATGAACTCTGAATATGAGCAAACCTAACCATCAAAGCAGAAAGCAAAAGTTAACAGGAAGTGAGTTGAGCAAAAAATAAAAACTTACTAAAATGCACAAAACTGAAAGTGTCAGTGGTGTGCAAAGTTTACAAACTATATATAACATAAAAGGGGTTTAGCTATAAGTGGAGGTGGGGGTAATACGATATTGGTAACCATTGTTTCAAGTCTACCCTTATAGTGTTGGTAACCATTGTTTCAAGTCTACCCTTATAGTGTTTCACAAAAAAAATAAATAAAATTACCATTTATGTTTAGTGAAACAGTGATAAAATTCATAAAAATCATAGATTTTTGTCTTTAATTTAATATATTGAAGGGTCAATCCTTGTTTGCTTCTCCAATCATCATAACCATGCTTGAGCATTTGTTTTATCGCTTTTCCACTACATTTCCTTCTCATGCTTTTCTATCAGCCATCAAAAAAATACATTCTATAAGTTAAAGTATGCCAAAATTTCTTTTAAAGATGCTGGCAATATACTTATTTCATTAGTTCCAATTTATTACTTTCCAGCTACATTTCAAACTTTTGTACCAACCCGACTTAACTATTTATACCATCAACACAATATATTTTAGTTGAATTTGTGCAGATTGTTGTACAAGAAAAGGACTTCAGTAAACTTACATTGATGATTGTGATACAATGCAACTTTGACCAATTAATATTCAAGCTCATTTGTTTCCCTAAAACCATGCTTCGTGTCTCCCCCCCCCCCCCCCCAACCCATGCCAAGGTCAATCTTTTATACATTTTTATTCATTTATTTATCTTCTTATCATTTCCATGTTGTCACGGCATTCTTTCATATTCCTTCCTTTTATAATATTAATATAACCTAGGCCCTCAGTGTTCATTGGTTTTGTTATCTGAACTGGGTCCAGATAACATTTGTTTTTTCAACTGCAGTTAAGTTTTGGATAGCTATATCGTTCTTATAAAAAAAACGATGTACAGAAGTTTGTTTCTGATGTGAAATTTTCTTTTCACGCTAAAGCTTAGATTATAAACCTCCTTATAGCATTTTATGCACATATAAGAACCACAAAATACAATAATATTGTTATTTCTATGGTTAAAATCAGATAATATCCATCATCTTCATAAAAACAGGAGCTAGGAAACAAGTTTTTAAATGAGAAACTGCATCCATGGAGATGATTCTGAATCTCAAGAAATGAAAACAATTATAATCACAAGTTTATTTCAAGTCCTTGCAACTTTTTGGATAATTAATGATACAAACATTCTGATAAAGGTTTACAGATACAAGCAGTTGAGGTCACAAGAAACTGAGAGTTCTATGTTCCAGGTAACCCAGTAAGAAAAGGAGCGTTAAGCAGTCAAATTAGCTTAGGATACAAGCAGTAAAAACTTTAAGGAAATAATTGCAATAAAAAATGAATATAAATCACTTATCTTTAATTTGCACCATTTAGCAGTGCGTACAGTTCATAAAACAGGATTACGGACGAGTCGAATGTAAAGCACTTTACAGATGAATCGAAAAAGTAATACACTAACTAACCAATAGCCAGAAGAGTGGGTTTCTTGAGTGGACGGTCCTCGGGAACAGGCTTCATCCTCTGCTGGATATGTAGATAAACAGGATTACCGGTCTTCTCATAGTTCCAGAACACATACTCCTTCCCAAAAGCTAGAAACGTGCTCAAGTCCACGTACAAACCCCCCTCCGACTTCTGATAAACAGAATAACCATTTGTTGAGAAAGGAAGGTAGGAAATCTACATCAGACCTGTAGAATGGGTTCACGAAAATCACCGGCGTGTCAAAAGATACACAGCACTCGTTCTTGTATATGCGGTTAGTGGGCTCGGGTATTCGAACCCTAGAAAGATGTGATCGAAGCAGCTCCATGAGGAACTGGAGGTCCGCTGTATCTCCGGTGCTTGAAGCTCGATAGAATTGTATGTGAAAAGAGTTAATAGTCTGGCTGTGGGAACTTGGAGAATGGGGAATGAGAGGATGGAGACACACTGATGACGGCGGTGTGGGTACTGAAAGGCTAAGAAGAAGGTGGGAGAAGTAAGCCAAAAAGATTCTGAAGCCCCGGCCAGGTTTAGGCTTTATAGGGTTTTACTCGGGCCGCTCACGCTGCCCGGCGCGGCGAAGATCAATTATTGTGAAAACCAGTGTAAATATATGGCGGGCCCCACAACTCATTTACTTTATCTAACATTTTTTTTTGGTCATTTACATACATGACTCGCAATTCTTTATGTGTTGATATCTCGCATCTACACTTTCTTATTGACAGGAAAAAATTTGCATACCTAAGCTGCATATATAATAGAGGTAATATTTGCATTATATCAATATTATATTCGTATTATATCTCATGTAACATTTATGTAATTTTAATGTAACCTATAGATATGTGAAAACAGAAGTACGGAACTTATTTGTAAGTTCATGTAGGTTACAAGTAAGTTATATGGAGGTTGATTCTAGGTTACAGGTGATATAACACAGATATAATGTGGATATAACGTGAATGTAATATTCATTATGTGCGCAGCACTGGGTACATCTTACGCACGCAAATTTTTCTCCGTGTTGGGGGCTGTAAACAAGCCGAGTGAGATTACAATATATTCGTGTTGGGCTTATTTAATTTTTTTATCAAAATAAATTTGTAAAAGTTAAATTGATGTTAAACTCAACCCAAATTCGAATTTGTTCAAATTAGTTCTTGTTCTGTAGAATTTTGAGCTACAATCAAATTTGTATATTATATTCATTCTAATATATTGAAGCAATAATATTTTTTTAAAAAATATTATTTCATCCCCATTCCATGATGGTGTAAATGAAAACTTAGTAGTTGTTTGGGATCAATTTTTATTTCTTATTTTTTATTTTTAAAATTAAAAAAAAAGATGAAGCTTAATACTAGAGTACTCTAAAAAAAACCTACAAAATATTTTTTTTAATATTAAAAGTACCGAATGCATCTTTTAAAAATTTAAGTAAAAAATTAACATAAAAATAAAACTGATACTAAAAATTAAAGATTAAAACAAAAAAAAAGTATTTAAAAAAAAAACCCAAATTTTAGGTTATCACTTCTAAATTTAAAGCAGATTTGTAATGAGAGTTCTTCGGTTTGTAGGCGATGTGGGACTAATTTGCGCGGCAGTACATGCGGAACATCGGAAGCATAATACCACCTGATTTTATTTGTACCTCATCGGCAAAGCTAAGTTCGCTGCGGCACACCGATTTTTGGGGAAAAACAGAATCCCCCGGCTCTTATGCTTCCTAAAGTATTTACATATGAATTTTAGGCACTTTTACATACATGCCACCCAAATTCCGCTTATCCATATTTCTCACCTAAATTTATATATTTCATAATTTCACCATCCAAATAATTTTTATAAATAATAAAGTTTAACAATTTTTAATACATATAAATATTGATAAAAAATACATAAATTTATATTGTTATTTAATTATTTTTTAGCCAAAAAAAATAGAATTCAGATGAACAAATATTTATTTGTGTTCAAACAAATATTTGTTTGTGTTTGGTCTATTTGTTTAATGAATGAATTGAACACGAGTTATTTAACGAGCCGAACATGAGGTGTTTGCGAACAATAAATTTTTCTTACAGCCCTAAATATGTAGCGCTCGCATCTTTAATTTCATGCCAAAATGATAACCATTAAATTTTTACAAGTATGGCATCCATTTTTTTGGCATAAAAAATATCATTATAATTTATATTTAAAAAAATAATGTTTTCTTATATAAATTTATAACATTATCATTTTATAAATATAATTAAGATTTACCTATATTATCACTTCATTCTTATGTATTTACATATCTAACACCTAAGTCTTAAGTTTACGTACAGAACCCGTTAACTTTGCACTAAAATGTGTAGTTCACTTTTTAAAAATCAAAATGATGGTTCTTTTGATTGATACGAAAGATTTGGTTGGTACAAATATAAAAAATAAAGTGTAGTTGCTAGACATGTAAATACATGAGAATTTAGTGATATTTCTATATGGTCGATAAAACTCGCAAAGTTGTGGTTGAACCAAACATGAGCGAAGGATTATGTGTTGTTCTCTGCAGCATGGCAGAGTAGATAATCGTTCTCATATGGGGCTTTAGAGTTGTTATGATTGTTTGTTGAATGAGATTTCTCATAATGAGAATTCTCTTTTTTTTAATGTATGTGTAAGGGTTGAGCCGAACCTCTCATTTTTGTATTAGTCACAAAAAGTGTGGCACCACTTCTGATCTCTCTTTTACCAATTAATTTTTCCATTATGATAGCTTAAGTGGCACTTGATGATTTCAACTTCTATCACAATGAAATATATGTTTTAGAGTATGTTTGGGGTAGCTGTTGATTATTTATAATTTGTTGATAATCATATTATTTTGATAATCTGCAGATTATCGGAATAAGTTTGTTTGTTGTTCGAGGTAGTTTATTCAAAACAGTTTACTATGAGTTGTTGTTGGATAAATGACATTCAGTCTCTGTTTGGTTAAGTTGTTTGCAACAAAACTATATATGAAAAATAATAGATAAAACAGATGCCTCAAACTATTACAGTTCAATTACAAAACAGATGTTTCAAACTATTATAGTTTAGTTATAAAACAAATATCTCAAACTTTCAATATCATACATATAATACTAGTTGCACAAACATCATAGGGATTTGTAGTATGTGCAAGTGTAATATTTGGATTCTAGTGTCATATTTACGATTTTGGAAATCTGCATGCATAGATCCATGTTTTTCAATTGAAATTTCATAGGGAATAGATCAGATAGCCTTTATAGAATTCCTGAAACAACCCCTTTTAGATAGCATAAATTGAAGAAAACTTAAAAAAAATACTCATAAATTTCTGCAAGTTTATAATCTTGCTCATACAACAATCTATACCAAATATGTACATGTTAACTTCATAAATGAACAAGAAATGATACATCTAGACAAAGAAACGATTTTTCACTCCACCAAAAATGCTTACAATGGACAGGTAGGGTGTTGAGAAAAGAAGGGCTGAAGGAGATCTTGGATCCTCTACTCCCTGGAGCCTTTCGTCTTAGTCAAGAGGACAAAAAATGTCGTCAGTGGACGGGGAAGGTGTTGAGAGGAGAAAAGATGAAGGAATGTTTTAACCCTCTTACCTGGAGTCGGCTTCATTCCTAACCTGGAGCGAGGAACTGTTGTTTGAAGGAAACCTTCGATCTCTGCCTGGAGCCAGCTTCGAGCCTCACCTGGAGCAGGCTTTTATCTCCGCTTTGGACCGCGACCGGGTCGGCTTTAGGGAAAATCTTGAGATAAGGGTGAGAGATTAGAGATAAGAAGTGAATGGCACGATATCAAGGATGAGATTGATCGAGGGGCTGGAGGGTAACACGCTCAAACGTAACGCATAAAGTAGGGTTCGAAGGGCGTTTAACGATTTTGTATCGCGAGAGATACGTGCGAAACAAACTCGAATGAGGCGTTTTCAAAACGCCCACCACACGAATAAGCTGCCCCAAATGGGGCCTTAGACTTTTAACATGAGTGTAAGAATTATTTATTACAATTTATATGATTGAATTGAATTTTGAAGACAAAATTCTTTTGAGATTGAGAGAATGTGATAATTTGCACGGAGTTTAACGAGGACATTCAACAAAGTTCTCGTTCCACACTCCCCACCTCTCACACGACCTCGTGCCCCTTATAAGTACCAAACTGAGTCTTAGGAGCAATCAAACAGTTGCATTAAATGATCAAGAGGAGAATAAATGAGTTAGAGGAAAAATTGATTGAGATGCAAGGGCGGCGATTGAATTACGATAAAACGGTAATCAATGTCAACGCTCGAGGCTCCGGGCAACATGTCAGTGTGGGGCTCAAAATTTTTGATGCACCTTGTTTGGTTTTTTTAGATCGATTTTAGAATAATAAGCCACTAAAAGTTATATTATTGATGGAGTCACCATAAATTTGCAGGCTATAAAAATTTTGACTTCTCAGTCTCTCGTACTCTATTTTGTCGATAGTTTCGTTGAATCAACATTTAAGAAGGCATATTTGATTGAAGCTACCCAAAGATTTTGCCCTCAGTTTGTGAAGACTTTTTGATATGGGGCTAGAGGTTTCTTACCGACACAAGCCGTTATGGTTATTACCCCCTATTGATAATGGGATAGCACTTACGATTAATGTTAGTCATTAGGCATTGAATATTCAACATATCGCAACAGCAAACATGTGGTTTTAAATTTTAATATTTATCACGTGGAATTGAAAGTGGATAGTGGGTAAATGAGGACGAACCCGATTAAGATCATATGGTTTGTTGAGAAATTAGGGTGAAGATAAAAAACAGGAATTATCACAAATCTAGAAGAACACAAAGAGATTTAACAAGGTTCAACATAGATGCATACGTCCTCGGGAGCAGAGCGACGACTTTTTTTCAATATTCAGAAAATAGTATAGGATACATAATATGATATAACACCTAGGGTTACATACAAATTCATTTATAAACCTAGAAAACACTGGAGTACAATATATAATTACCAAATTACCCATGTACCTCACCCCAACCAACATAAGGAAACTTCTCTGATTTAGACAAAATCTTCCGCCCCGCTCTGCTCCGCTCCAACATCATATGAGTCATACCAAACAAATCTCCACCTTGGTGAATATCCAGCCCCTTAGGAAAAATATGTCATGGAGTTTCTTACACACCATAAGTGGGTTGGGTCACCGCGCTTCTCTAACAGCTGCAAACATTCAGCAAGTTCAAACAATGCAAGAACTTGTTGATAGTAACTGGCTCGGTCAACATATCAGCTGCATTTTCATTAATATGAACCTTTTGCAACAGTATATCACTAGAAGCAATCGATTTTCTAACCCTGTGATATCTGACATCAATGTGCTTAATTCTCGCATGATACACATGGTTCTTAGCCAGATAAATAGCACTCTGACTGTCACAATACAACTGAACTCCACCTTGCTCAACGCGTTCCTTTACTAGGCCAGGAAGCCATAAGGGTTTTTTTTGCAGCTTTAGTTGTAGATAAGTTGTAGATAATGTCTTTAGTTGTAGATAATGTCACAATAGACTGAATTTTTGATTTCCAACATATAGGCCATCTACCAAGAGTAAACACATACCCAGTTATAGACCTTTTATTATCCAAATCACATACATAGTATGAATCAACGTACCCCAAAACTAATGGATCATTCTGTTGATTGCCAAAAATAATATTATGTCCTATAGTAACCTTTAGATACCTGAAAATCCACTTGACTACTTCCCAATGTCGTCTTCCAGCTTCCAGGTTTAGTAGTCATGTATTTGCATACTTGACTAACAACATGAGTCAAATCAGGACGAGTACATACCATTGCATACATCAAGCAGCCAACTGCACTGACATATGGAACCTTTGCCATGTCTTCGATTTATATATCTGTCTTAGAACACTATTCTAAAGAAAGCTTAAAATGATTTGCCAATGGGGTTCTCACAGGCTTTGCTTTGTTAATCTCAAACCTTTCCAGCACTTTCTCAACATAGTTTCGTTGAGATAGACATAATCGTCTTGAGTCTCTATCTTGATGATTTTTCATTTCAAGAATCTTCCTCGTAGGACTCAGGTCATTCATGTCAAATTTTTGGCTCAATAAAGCTTTCAAACCACGGACATCATTTATATTCTTTGCAGCAATCGGTATATCATCAACATACAATAACAAAAAAAATAGAACGATCATCAATGCTCTTCCATAAACACAACAATCATACTCACATCGCTTGTAGCCAATCTGAATCATGTAGGAGTCGAACCGCTTGTACCATTGTCTTGGAGACTGTTTCAACCCACACAACGATTTCTTTAACCTGCAAACCAGATGCTCTTGTCTAGGTTGAGTGAACCCTTCTTGCTGCTCCATGTAAATCTGCTTCTTCATATCACCAAGCAAGAGAGTAGCTTTAACATCCATCTGCTCCAAATGCAAATCTCAAATGGCTACTAATGCAAGTACTGCCCTGATTGAAGTATGTCTGACCACAGGAGAAAAAAATTCATCATAATTTACCCCCTTCTGCTGTGAAAATTCATTTGCTACCACTCAAGCCTTGAACTTTTTCCCTTCTTTTTTTGATGTTGTTGGTTTCCTCTTGTACACCCATTTGCACCCAGTAGCTTTCTTTCCCTCAGGAAGCTGAACTAGCTCCCAAGTGCAATTTTTTTGTAAAGACTCCATCTCCTCAACCACTGCATCTATCATTTTCTCTTTCTCTCGACTGGTGATAACTCCTTGAAAAGTGGATGGATCATCACTGCTGATGAGAAGTGCACAAGAGACCAAGTTTTCATAACCCAATATGTTAAGAGGCCTTATATCAATGCGTCTCTGTCAATCTCTAGCTAGATTATAATTCTGCAGATCATCTATAATGGAATCACCAGGTGTTGAATATGAACTTTCAACTCTCTCAGTTGTCACTAAATGTTGTTCTAAATCCATCTACACTGCATCTGAACTGAATATGTTGCCTTGCACCTTGTCTTGGTTCTACCGCAACATGGACTGTTCATAAAAAATTACATATCTGTTGATCACCATCTTCTTTGAAATCGGATCCAAAAACTTGTATCCTTTTACACTTTTCTTGTATCCTAGAAAGATGCAATTCTTAAATTTTACATGAAGTTTTAATCTTTCATCTCCAGATAAATGCGTATAAGCAAGACAACAAAAAATTCATAAATGATTGAAATTAAATGGATTACCTACTCATACCTTTTTTGCGACCTTACCACCCAACAATGTCTAAGGTGATTTATTGATGAGATAACATGTCATATTCACAGTTTTTGCCCAGAAACTTTTAGGAAGCACTGCATTAAGTCTCAAGCATCTTGTCCTTTCAGTTAATGACATGTTCATCCTTTCTGCCACACCATTCTGCTGTGGTGTCTTGCGCACTGAAAAATACATCTGAAACTCATGCTCCTCACAAAACTTCTAAAACTACAAATCTATGTACTTTGTGTCATTATAAAACCTCAAATACTTGATATTTCTACGAGTTTGGTTCTCCACCTCAGTTTTCCACAACTTGAATTTAGAGAAGACTTCAGATTAGAGAAGACTTCAGATTTTTGTTTCAAGAAATACACACAAACTTTCCTGGAGAAATCATTAATAAAGGTAATAAAATATTGAGATCCTTCCAATGATGTTTCCCTGGTAGGGCCCCATACATCAGAATGCACATAATCAAGAATCCCTTCAGTTTTATGTTTTCCAGTAAAAAAACTGACTCTAATCTGTTTTCCAATAACACAAAACTTACAAAGATTGAGCTTGCAGCTTTTAACACCATGCAACCAGTTTTTTCTATGCAATTATGTCATCCCACATTCACTGAGATGACCAGACGCATATGTCATTGCTTTGTACTATCATCATCTGATTCCACACATTGAACTTCACCTATAACTGTACTTCCCAATCATTTTGTAGATATTACCTGCGATTAATTTTTCTTTCATCACAGTCAGTGCACCCTTAATAATTCTGATGGTTTCCCTATTCTCATCTGCCTTATGAATGAAATCATTTTTATGTAAAGTGCCCAAGGAAATCAAATTCTTCTTCAGATTAGGAATATGTCTGACATTACATAATGCTTTAACCATGTCATCATACATCTTAATTCTGACTTCTCTAATATCAACAATATTGCAACATATATCATCACCCAAATAGACTGAGCCATAATTAGTTCACCTATATGAAGTAAACCACTATCTTTTATGTGTTATATGATAAGAGCACCTTGAATCAAGAATCCATGCATCCGTGAATCGAGTTGATGAAACTGAAAGCATATCACCATCACTGCAATCTGAATTGTCATTCTACACCACGTTTACAGACTTTGATGATGCATCACCTTTCTCCACGGTGTGCTTCTTAATGTTTGGACAATCTCTCTTCATATGACCTGACTCATTGCAATTGTAGCAATGAATTGGCTTTTTGTTTTTCGACTTGGATCTAGAATTTTGTCTTCTAGAACCCTTATTCTCTTTCTTCCTTCCGCGATACTGCTTACCCTTAACATATAAAATGTCGTTATGAGAGCTTTCTCATGCATTCTGCTTTCGCTGATTGTGAGCCAAGAATATTGCAGTAATCTCATCAACTTTAATAGTTTATTTCTCATATGTAATAGTAGTCACCAGGTGTTCATAGGAAGAAGACAATAAATACAACAAAATCATTGTGTGATCTTTATCCTCAATATTCACATCAAGCTGTGACAGGTCTGTGATTATTTGATTGAAGCCATTAACATGCTGCATCAGATCAGAACCTCCTTGCATCTTCAGATCATACAACTTTTGCTTTAGATAAAATTTATTCGTTAGAGATTTAGCCATAAACTAAATTTTCAATTTCTTTCACACCTCCCTCTGGAGATTTTAGATTCATCATGTGATACATGACCTCATCTTCCAGATATAGGCGTATAGTTGTTGCCGCTCGTTGTTGTAATTCTTCTCATCTTCATCCTCTATGACATCTGATTTTGCTGCCCGCAAAGCTTTTAAGATTCCATGTTGAGCCAATAGATCTTTTACTTTTGTTTGCCACAATCCGAAGTTACCAGTTCCATCGAACTTCACCACCTTAAATTTTGCACCAAAAGTTGTCATGTGAAATTGATCATGCAACAAATTATTTTGCAAATTTTTGCTCAGAATCTTTTCAAAAAGAAGAAAAAAATTATTGAAAAGTTCTCTTAATTAGTTTCCTTAATAAAGTTTTCCAGAAAAACAAGAGTTTTTTTTAAGAAAAGATTGAAATATTTTCTTAATTAAGCTTCCTTAATTAAGTCTTCATTAATTAAAATATTTCATTTAATTAATTTAATTTTAAAAACTTTCATTTTTCCCGCAGCCTCCAGCAAACAAAATCTTAATTAAGTTTTCTTAATTAAATATTTTCTTTAATCAAACATTTCATTTCTCTAGAGATTCTCACGCATCTGCAGCAGGAGAAAGATTTCTCTCTTCAGTCTCCAGCAAAAAGATTTCCTTCCAATCTTTCCTGGTTTAGAAGATCCTACTCGCCCAGCCGCCTTTCGCTCCGAACGTTGCCCAACAGCCTTCCGCACAGAACATTGGTATGCCCACCAATCGCAGTTCGCAACTTCCTGGAAGAGAAGCCTCGCCGATTCGCAAATCTTCACGCGAACCTCCTTCCCGAAGCCTCCTGCAGCGAAGAACTCCTCCCGCTGCCGCAAATAGCGTCGTCAGTGACCGTGATTCACAAATCCGACAGCCTGCTCTTTCTTCACCGTCAAACTCCTCTGCCCTAGCCGAACTCCTTTTTTCAAACTCGCATGTCTGTCACGGGACTTCCCTATTCACAGGAACCGCGATTCACCTGCGTTGAACCGCCGAAGTACGTCAGTCCGAAGAAATAGCTGCAAAACTGTCGTCGAAAATTCTTCATTGCCCTCGAACCAATCTCTGATACCACTTGTTGAGAAATTAGTCCGAAGAAAAAAAATAATAATCGACACAAATCCAAAAGAACACAAAAAGATTTAACGAGGTTCGACAAAGATGTCTACGTCATCGGGAGCAGAGCAACGACTTTCTTTCAATATTCAAAATGGAGTACATGATACAGAATATGATAACACCTGGGGTTACATACGAGCAATTTATGACCCTAGAAAACCCTGGAGTACAATATGTAATTATCAAATTACCCCTGTACCTCACCGCCAACCCACATAAGGAAACTCCCCCCGCTCCAGCATATGTCCCTTATATGGTATATGAGTCATACCTAACATGGTTACATCATCCAAAGTCGTCATGTTCTTTCATTTACTCGGTAAAAATAGAAAATCAGTCAAACATGCTTAAAATGTTTTATTTTTCAATAACTATAGATTGCGCCATCCAAGGGACCTTTGTTGATTTGGGTGGGTGTATATCTCAAAAAATAAATTTAAGTAGAACTTAAACAATATTGTGTGTTTTTGCCAATCAGTTGTACCATTATGACTCGCAACTAAAATGACTGAAAGTCGTGGGAAACATGTAGTTTGTTGTAGTAATATAAATATGTCATTTAACAACAACTACCTGGCCAGAGGGCTTTGATCATAATCAATACTTTGTTGTGTCAATTAGCGACAAAATCATATGAATATAAGACTTGGGTCATGCCCTTACTGAGATGTGATTATTTTAAATGTGAAAATAATAATACAGCCCATATGATATGAACTTTTTGTAAACTGAAGATAATCAAAATTTATCACTTTTCACAAACTATTATGGAGAGTGAATGAAGTTCACTTTAAATTTTTAAGTGATTGATTTTAATTTAAATATTTTGAGTTGTTGTATTTTAGTATTCAGATGAGGGATTTTAATTTCCTTGTTTTGTTTTCTTGTTTTAACAAATTAATTTAAAAGTTGACTAGTCTTGTTGAAATATTTAATGAACGTAGTGATTTGAACCCAATCAACTTTTATTCTTTGTCATGATGAATTGAGCCTAATATGAACATATGTTGAATTTGAACATTGTCAATTATGCCCGAGCATATGATTGGATTTGAACATTATCAGCTCTATCCTGCTTAGAAACAACTGGGTTCAGGAATGTTTCATTAATTAGCACATAACATGCTCAAATTTATTTTGATTATAAAGGTTCAAGTTTGTAATTTATATCATTTGAATTTATTCAAATAATTTTTAAAGTATACCCTCTTTTTAAAATCTCTTATCAATTCACCCATCAATGAGAATGGATTGCTTGATTTGAATCCTTTCAGCTCTACTTCTTACTCGTAAAGGATTGAGTTTAATAGTGACACATGATTGTATATGAACATTGTGAACTTTGTTTTGTTTGCAAAGAATAAGATTCAAATATATATATATATTCAGATAGATTTTGAAACTTAATTTTGAATTGACACCTCAACGGTTTAAATATTTTATCAACTTGCCTACATTGGGTATTTAAGCATTAGAAACATATATATATATATATATATTATTTAAAATTTTAAACATGAATATTTATAAAATATCAGTATTGTCAACTCCAATCCTTATGAAGGGGAGAATCATACTAGATAGCTCGGACTTGTAAATTTTTTATCTTTGTGATTTTAGTGTTATTTTAGAATCACTATACTCATCAATTCTAATTCTTAATATGAAAAGTATCGAATTAGTTTAGTGTGACTTACAAGTTTACCCCCATAGACAACACACAGGACAACTACAAATTTGCATAATTTGTCTTAAAATTGATTTCAAAATAATCATTTATTCTTTTAAAATAAGCACACACAATAATCTTAGTAAAAACTATTAAGTGCAAATTTATCTTTTGATATGACATCAATAAACTTATTATTTGAGACTAGTTTCAAGACATAAGACGAATCTTAAGTAAATTTTTTTAGCAAATAATGAACAAACTGCAATTAAAAATCATTCAAAAGTATAATATCAAAAAACTTATAGTCAAACTTACTTGCTCAAAGAGACAATTCTAATGATATCAAAGTTAGTCCAATCCAAGTCAAATTATGCCTATAACAAGCCATTAAACCTCTTTCCAAAGTATTTAGTGCATAATTGGAATATCAAATAAATTCAAAATTTAACAAACTTATAGTAAAATCGAGTATCTCAACAAGACGAATCAAACTAGCCTGAGATAGCTCAATTATGACATTATGAAGATACTCAAATATTTTTCAAATGTGTTCCAATCGAGAAAATATACTCAGGCCGCCCGATCACAGAGGTATGAATTCCTTCATTATTTATAATATAAAGTCTATGAATAGAGTCTTACGTCCACTTGAGAATATCTCAAGTTAGAAGGAGACTAAAACTTCATAGAATGAACTGAAGCCCAACATCATTTATAGATCATAGTTAAGGCTAATATCTGTCGCTCATGCTGTCGTTGATCGCTATTGAACACCGCCCACAAGCTGCCACTGACCACCGTCGAGCATCGACCGCCCTTGACTTGTTACAATGAAACCCACCATCGGGAATCAAGACATGTGTTGCATAATCTCAACAAACATTACATTGTAACGAGACATCCTACAAAATAACACAACTCTCGTATGGTGCATTGGCCTCTCCTAAAGACAGTGAAATAATGCACCATCAATATGGTTTAAGGACACACCCCAACCACTATGTAAAACAGACGCCTCACATACAAGCAACGATGTCTCCCAAAAACAGAATAACAATGGACTGTGAATGCACTGACTTCCTCTATACTCCAAAAACTCTCTCAAAATAGCTAACTACTATGACTTACATCGTCCACAATTTATGTAGCTTTTGAATCTGACCCCTGTTGCTTGCTTACGAACGTCATCATAGCTCACAACTAAGGCCTAGGTGACCGACTATGATCTATATGATACACAACACGTGCAACTCTTGATTCCGATCTTTGCGGTCCGCAAACATCATGACATCTCACGTAGCTTTCGGCTCTTATCGCAATGGCTTACAGAAGCCATTGCAGCTCACCAAACGACTTATGTGACAAAGTACGCCCTATGTTGCTAACAACTAGTGCAGCTCCTAACTCATGCTCAAATCGCCTGCTAATATTATCACAGCTCATCAATACGGTCTACATGACCAACTATGACCTACGTGACTTATAGATTATGTATCTCTCAACTCCGACCACTATAGCCTACGAATATCTTCACAGCTCACCACTATGACTTCTGCCACCAGCTACATCATATGTGACCAACTACGACTTACGTGGTTCTTAGCTCGTGCAACTCTCGAGACTACAAACATTATCATCGTTCATTACTATGACCTATGTGACCAACCACGGTAAACATGACCCAAAACATCTATAACTTCCTGCTATGACCTCTTTAGCTAATTATAGCTTTTGAAGCAACCATTTGAGGCATGCAGAACTTCTACAATGTATTTCAACTACGAACTATATGACAAGCTAGTACTACAACGCAAACAACATTCATGACTAACTACTTCATCAACAACAATCGACTTCCCCTCCAACCTGTTATCACTAAGGGATATAATCAGAATATTGTTATTATTCATTGACTACTGTTTGTAATGTAAAATGACATAATTAAAGTTAAGAATGAAGCTGTATACCCATCCTTAAAAGTGATATATATATGCCGCATTCTTTGTCCAGTTGGTAGTCAAGGTAACTGTAAGTTCTCTCTAGCAAGGGTTCCATCCCATCCGTAGTGCGTTGGAGGTCGGATCATAGACACATGGTGCGGGGTTCTCATCATAGGCCCTGAGCGTATGAGAAATCGATATTTGTGTTTACTTATATATATATATATATATATATTATATATATATATATATATATATATTAATTGTATATATTGCCGTGCGTTTCGTTTCTGGAATCAATTTTTCTTCCCGGCTCCGTTAGACCTACGGATTTGCAGAGGCATATTCGTGGAGAAGTTTTGTTATTTCTTCTTGTTTCAGCGTCCAAAACCCTCCCAAAACCCTATTCTCACATTTCCTTGATCGTAGAAATATATCAAAGCTGGAGTTCGCGAAACCTCTGAGGATCACGAGGAGCAATTCTTCGAGCAGTAATACCAAGCTATGGGTCATCGCCGGCCTCAGCTTCGTCGGCGTTCTGATAATTGCCGAGTCCGCTCGTCGCAGGAGAAAGGGTTCGAGTGAAACCTCTCCTCACGTGAAGGATTTCGGTGCTTTCATTGAACGATTCGAACTCCTCCCGGCACCGCAGCCGCCGCCTCCTGCCGCACGGCACCCCCTCTCGAACCTCACCTTCGCCGTTGCGGACAAGTTTGTATTCGCTGACTGTGCATCGGTACAGGTTTAATGGTTTCTTTTAATTGTTTATTTATTTGTTTGATATCGTGTTTCTGTTTGTTCGGTGTTGCAGTTTTGATGTCAAGAATTCAGTTTCTGGGTTTGGGAATCCAGACTGGAAGCGGACGCATGAGCCAGCGGGCAAAACGGCAGTGGTGATCTCATTGTTGCTGCAGCGGGGAGCCACTTTAGTTGGGAGGACGGTTATGGATGAACTGGCTTTTGGGTTGGTTTTTTCACTAATTTGATTTTGAATCATACTTACAGTTTCAGTAGTTATCACGAATGGGCACAAAAGAGTTTCTATGGAGCAGACCCCAAACTGTTTGGAGAAAGAAAATGGTGATGCTGATAAGGAAAAAAGACATATTTTTACATGGCTCAAATCAGGATGTATTAAAATTTTAATCTTTATATGTTTGTGTTTTGCTCCCCTTAATACGGTGATTTTGCTACGTTTTCCCGTTCATTTTTATATTTATGGTTATAAATCTGCATAGAATGTTTTCCATGTCTGAAAAAGACTACTACGAGTAAATTATTACAGATTATTCTAATTGCCTTTACGAAAAGGATAATGCATACATAACAATTTCTTATTTTGAATGGATATCTAGAATTCCATCCTCATATTATGAATAGAAGCATTTTTCCCTGAAAATGATATACCGAGCGCATGGAACAACCATTATTTTGTCAGGTTGTAAATTCCCTGATTGGCACAACAAAAGATGATTGAGTTATCCCTCTTTTCCGCAAAAAGAGTTTTTGCAGGAAGTATTATTTTACTTCTGCTTTTAGTGTGGATGTTCAGAACAGTTTTTCAATCCCATGTATTGAATTAATAAATTTTCTCAGCGTCAGTGCATGCAAACCTTCTGTCTCTATTTTATGAAATTGGTAATTGTTGCATGCAGACAATTTTGTTATTGTGGAGAGTTAATGTTATCTATCCATGATTGTTGCACCTGCCATACTTTTAAGGAAAATAAATGGGAGCGTATTCATTTTAACTCATGTTTCTCTGTTCTTGCAGAGTCACAGGTGAGAACTTGCATTACGGCATGCCGATAAATCCAGAATCATCTTTGCAAACACCAGGAGGATCATCTAGTGGTTCTGCTGTGGCAGTTGCGGCGGGTCTCGTTGACTTTGCCCTTGGTGTGTTATCTTTCTGTCTAAACCATTGGCTTGTTTTTTGTTTTACTAGCCTTATCCCTTGAATTATCCATGTTAAAGAACCGTGTTGTAATTTCCATTTCATTCATACAACTTATGTCTTATTTTAAAAATAATATTGTTTGTCAATATAAATCAAGGTTTCTTGCCAAGACTGAGAATTAGAAGTGGTGGAACTAAAAAGGGCAAGAAACTCATATCACGTTCTTTTCAAATTTAACACAAACTTAAATCTTTACCCGCTTTTTAAAGCCCATACTCTTACTTTTTCCGCTCACTATTATAGAATCTTTTTGCTAGTTGTCTGCATAATCTTTTGAGACGAATCATCTTTTTCTTGGCATATATATAATCTCTCTCTCTCTCTATATATATATATATATATATATGCATACAATGATCAAAGCCATGCAGGCTGATGCTTCTTGGCATATTTTTGTTTTGCTATTGAGAAATAATTAGTATTCTTTGACAATTTTCACAATATCTGGTTATTTGAGTCTGCTTTTGCCAATGCAGGTACTGACACAATTGGATGTGTGAGAATTCCAGCTGCATTTTGTGGCGTTCTTGGTTTTAGATCTTCTCATGGGATTGTATCCAACATTGGAATTTTGACGAACTCACAAAGTCTATGTGCTGTAGGTGAGTCTCGTATATAATTTTCACTCATCGCATGGCTTTAATAGTTCTGTACCACGACGTAACACTTGGTGTTTACGCGAAGAGAGCTTGAAATTAAAGTCGGTTAAATTAATTTATTTGGTAAATTAAATGTCTTTATTTTATAAGGTAAAAAGTTTTCTAATAAATTACAAAAAATTAAAGTAATCCTTGTTTTTTTTTTAATTCAACACATTGACTGAGTTTACATTGCAGGGCTTTTTGCACGAGATCCATCTATTTTTCATCGTGTTGGGCACTTATTGTTGCAAGCATCTCAAACGGTTGTTAAACGGGAAAAGCGATTTATATTTGCTGATGATTTCTTTCAATATTCTAGGATTCCAAAGCAGAAAACTGTGCATGTTTTAAGCAAGGCCATTGAATCTCTTTCTGGGTGTAAGTTTGCCATCCTTCAATAACCTAAATGCTATGATTGCACTGGCCACTCAGGCTTATATTTCAATATATTTTGGCTGCAAATTGTTTGTCGATGTTTTACCAAACCATTGATTGCCATTTTTTTTTTTCGCAGACCAACCAGCCACGCATATGAATGTTAGTCAGTACATTGCTTCAAATGTACCAAGTATAAAAGATTTTTGCGATCCCTCTACGAAACTGCACCAAGGAACATCAATTCTGCAGGCACTTTCAACAATAATGCTATCACTTCAAAAGTATGTTATTTAGGATGTGAATTTTAAATGTTATTACAAGTTACATCTTTTTTTTAAATCTTTTTTTCTTTTTTTTTTTTTTTTTGCATTTGCTGATTACTTGTTTATTACAAGCATAAAATATAACATTATTGGTAGATTGACTTACAAATATAAGGGATACAAATTTTTGTGGTTTTTCTGCTCTAAAAAAATTATAAGTAGATTAACTTCAAATTATAGGCTTCATGACGTCATATTTAAAATTTTTTAGAACTCTAAAAAATTTTACATTGCAAAATTGCAGTCCATTTCAAAAATTGTAATGAAAGGCACACAATATAGTCATTCCAGAAAATGCTTTCATATTTCATGTCTATAATTTGTGAGCAAGCTTTTTAAGCACTTAATCAGCCATGAGGAATTCAATATACTTATTTGAATTAATCGCAAGGACATTTGATTGTTAATAGTGCGTGTACATGGAACAATTTCTGACCTCAGAAATGACTTATAAACACACTGTTTTTAGAAAACTGAAATGAAATATTGACTTTTGAATTTACTTTGCTTCCTCAAGCTGTCATGTTATAAAAATGTCAAAGTATCATCTATACTATGCTCTAAATCCAAAAGAGAATAGGAAAAAAAAAAATGGGAGAGCTTACTGGTTGAAGATTTGTGCTTACTAGCTCCTTACTGTGTAAGCTGAGTAGAACTGGAGGATGTTATCTCCACTACCTCATTCCACTTTAAATTTTTATAAATTGGATCATCTATGATGAATAAATGACATTGCTAACAACACTACCAGATATGAGTTCAAAACAAACCATGAGGAGTGGATCAGCACCGTCAAGCCCAGGTTGGGGCATGAGATCTCAGCACGTGTACGGGCTGCATTAAACTCAACACATGACAATATTAAATATTTGTATAAAGCCAGGGCAGAACTTCGTGCTGCACTCAGTAGTCTCTTAAAGGTAATTTCGTTGTAGGTTTCTCATGTCATTTTTAGTTGTTTCCAAGTAATTTTTTTCTGATTTTCTAATTTATCTTGATGAAAACATGCCATTTTGAGGAGAAAATTAATTTAATATTGACTGAAAATTTGTGACTTTATCATGCATACGTGAGTGTGTCGAAAGGAGGATTATGTCCTCAATTATGAAGACGTAAAAACAACAATAAAAATACACCTTTTTATGTAGACTTTCATATGACATTACTTCCTATAACCACAGTCACTTCATGCTGGAGCATTCTCTCTCTTTTTCTGTGTGTGTGTGTGTAATTTTCTTCATCAAATAAGTGTGGTGTGGAGTGATGTTCTTTTTTGATAAGACTGCATCTCTGAGGATGTAACGATTTGTTTTTATATTTTTTGGTTCTTTCGCTGAAGATAGGATTGCTTGCAATGGAGGTAATTTCTTGATTATTACAATTCAGGATTATAAGCTGTATAGCTTGGAAGCCAAATTCTTCAACTAGTTTTTAATCCCATTTTATTTTACTAACTTCCTTCTTACAACTCTAGGCAAAAACTTTTCACCCATAAAGAGGCTGCATGCTGATGCGGCATTTTGAATCTCAATGTATCCAAAATTTTCTCTATCAAAATAAGTGCCATCTTTAAATTATTTTTTTTATAGTATATGAGACCTATTTTGGGATATTTGTTGCTAAACTAAAAATTTTTAGGACAAAATTTGAGTCTTTTTTTAAGGTTTTGTTTATAGTAAATAATCACATCAACAACATATGACATATCTAGTCAAGTGGCATTAAGATAATTTTTCCAACCCGGCGTTGATGGAGAGAATCATTATTATGGATTTCACATTCTAGGATGATTGTAGAGTTTCCATTGGATAGTTGGCACTTTGCGACCAATAGGGTTGATTTATTCAAGAACATAATTATCATGTATTCATTATGAAAAAAATTTTCTTTCCTTTATACAAACTCGACACTATTTAATTTTTTTGGCTTTCCCAAAACTTTAGAGATACGTGTCTTTGACAAATACTATTTTAGTTCAATGATCTCTCAAGCATTACTATTGGTGAGTAGAAAGCAATCAACGTTGACATCAAGAATAGCTATGTCAAAGTAAGAACAACAATTAAACACAGAGTGATGAAAAATATGGCTTTTTAATCTAATATTAACAGGAGCCTTCAAAGTTTATCCAACAAAGCGCAATAACTTTGTTTGAACCCATATATAGCTTTTTGAAGGTTGGGAATTTTGTTTTCCCATTAATTAACATGCCTTTTAGATTCTCCATATCGACTTCAATAACATGTCCATGGAAAAACATTATTGACATTCATTTGAGCATAGTGTCACGGCTAACTTTTCTCTACTCACTCGTGCGGCTTTAAAGCTCTTCTTTAGCACTAAATCAGCCTAATTTCCCTCACAACACTTGGACTTGTAAGCACAAAGCCTCTAAGAAGAAGAGTAGGGTGAAGTATTGGAGAAAATAACACTTCACTAAGAAAAACAATTACAACACTTGAATGTTTGGAAGCTTAGATTCTTTCTTAGGTGATTACAAATGAGGGGACACACTCTTACTTATAGCCCCCTCCAAGCCTTTGGGAACATTCTAGAATACATTAGATTATTCTAGTTGAGAGTTCTACACTCTTTGAGAGTTCTACACTCTTTTCTTATGTACATACATAGCCCTAGAACTTTCTAGGTTATTCTTGAGTTTTACTTGGAGTTTTTCCGTCTAGCATTCTCCGGAATATGGTGGAATCTTTTAGAGTGATTACAAATGAGGGGACACACTCTTACTTATAGCCCCCTCCAAGCCTTTGGGAACATTCTAGAATACATTAGATTATTCTAATTTTCAGAGAGTTCTACACTCTTTTCTTATGTACATACATAGCCCTAGAACTTTCTAGGTTATTCTTGAGTTTTACTTGGAGTTTTTCCGTCTAGCATTCTCCGGAATATGGTGGAATCTTCTAGAGCCCCTTGGATGCCTCTCTATATTTTGGCCTTCTCTAGAACCTTCTATCCTACGAGTCTCTTGCCAATTTCTAGAATATGGCGGAGCGTGACACTTTCCCCCTCTTAAGCTCGCAATGCCCTCATTGTGATTTCCCCTTGACACTCAAATGGACTTCCTTTGTTTGCTCTTGGCAAACTTGAGTTTTTCCTTGGTCGTTTGGGGGAGGGCTCTCATGTAGTGAGACTTCATGGCTGACTACTCAGTCTTTGGCTTCAGCCTAATCCGACGATCTTTCTCCGTTTTTGGTGGTAGTTCTTTAAGAACCTCGACCACTTCCCTTGATAAGTCTTTTTGGGTCTCCACCACTTCCCTTGCCAAGTGACTCTCTTATCTTTTGTAATGCTCTCCTTGAATTGAATGACTAATAGCATGTTGCCTTCCTGCTTGTTAACTCTTATTATTGGTACTAAGCAAGCTTGGTTGTCTTCATGATGCACATGCTATTGACAAAGAGCATTGAGAATGCTCTTGCTTGATCCAAGAAGTTAATCCCCAAGAAAATTTTAAAATAATCCATAGGAATAATAGAAAAGTCTAAGATACCTAACCACGTTCCAATGCTGGTCTTTATCCCTCTGACTATTCCGTGGATTGGCCTTGCTACTGAATTGACGACTTTGATGAAGCCTCCTTCTTCAATCATCCGCAAACTCAACCTCTGTCCTTCCACGGAGATGAAGTTGTGAGAAGTGCCCGTGTTCACCATTGCCTTAGTGGTCTTCCCACCTATTTTCATCTCCACAAAGAGTAACCCCTTTACCCGGGGTTTTGCTGGAGCTTGCATCCCATTCAGCAATTGTATAACTCAACTTGTGCTGCCATATCACTTATCTCTTCCTTTTGATGGCTTGCTAGGAGAGAGTTTAGAGTCTTCTTCTAAGGGCAATCCCTTGCCCAATGAGGTCTTCCACAAAGAAAGCAGTTGTTATGCAGTTTCATTTTGTTATTAGACTTCCTCTTGTCTCTTGCCTTGGATGGGGTTGATTCGCGAAGACTCTCCTCCTTATCTTGATCCTTGCCTTGCCCCTCTTTGACATATGTATTCTTCTTATCCTTTGGCTTTGTGGATTCTCTTGGGTAGTCAACTAGGCTTTCAACGACTGCGATGACAGTGACAAGATTTTGCACCCCGCGTGTCCTAAACTCAGTCTTTGCCCATTGTTGGATTCCATCCATAAAATTGAACATAGCGTCCTTATCTGACATATCAGGGATTTCAAGGACCAAGCTAGTGAACTCTTTAATGTACTCCATGTCGGTCAACTTTTTCGATAGATTTGAAAATATGGTATATGAAAATAATTTTTGAAATTTAATTTAAGTATAAAAGTTATATATAGTTTGAGTTTTAAAAGTAGTATGTTTTGATTTTTGAAAAGTGAAACCAAGTGGATCTCATTCGTCCAATAGTTTGCATAATCGTACCTGATACCGCGAATACTACACCCTCCCGAAAGATAAGTGTAGACCTCGGCGATAGATCCAATCCTGCAAATTAAGAGATTTGTGACATCTGTTTAATCTGCGAACCTTTTATATATGACCCACAAGTTCCCCTATCTAATACAAAGATTAAATAGAGTTTATTTTACCTGGGTTCCAAGTTCCCTATAGAGGCAAACCCCTATAGTTAATTACATTCCAAATAACAGGAGTCTCTTGAGAAAACTCTCGATAATGATCAATGGTTCTAGTCTTTAAGAATTCAAGGTTCAGGTTTTCAAGGTAAGATGAAGAAAATCAAGTGGGAATGACTCAATGCGGAACACTTATTTTCAGGAGTACAAAGGAAGGAACAGGTAGGGGATGTCACTGATCCGAGGTAAATCTCGATGACTTCCCAGACTATCCTACGGTGTGGCTATATTTTTTTTAGAGACGATGTTAATTAATTGTTTAATCCTGTCAGTTTTATTATTTGAGACTTAAACTTGCATAATGTCTGATTATGCAAATAACCCATAGAGATATGAGGGTTTACATCGTATCATATGACAACCTTAGAACCTAAGTCGAGTTAGGACTTACACTGCACAACATAATTGTACAAGAGCCTAAAAAGGGAGTGTGAGGATTTACGACGCGCTAGGCGAGCTACCTCGAAATCCTATGAGTTGTTATTATGCTAAGGAAGAGATAATGCTGAAGAAGATCCTCTTGCCGCTCGGTCCAAGCTCCTCGTCGTGCTGCCCACAAAGTTGGCTCTAAGCTCCTGTCGTCGTGACAACTCAATGGTTTAAGTGTTTGAAAATTGTAGTTTATGTTTCACAGTTTTGGTGTCAAAGTTTGGTTTTATTTTGTTTTGATTTTGGTTTCAGATTTGGTTTTGCATGCAGAGTAATCAAATTGCAGGTAAATAAAAATGTACTTGAAAAGTAAACTGCAGTAAAGTAAAATGCTGTAGATACTGTAAAAGCGTACCTGAGCATCTGCTACTGTTATGTTATTAATGTTGCGAGCATAACATGATTTGCCATAACATGATTTGCCGGAGATTTAAATAAACTTGCAAGAAAACTAAACAAGACGTAAAAACTTAGCACAAATGTCAGAAAAACGAGTCGTATAAATCACAAGCAAACGAAACACTTAGCCACATATGAAAGATCAAGAGTGGGTATAAGACCTTGGTGAAAGTAAGGGCTCAGAGCTGGGCTGTGTGCTTCCCGATTATGAACAGGAGTTACCGGTCCGACAATCTACAGAAGGCATTCGTTAACCTCAATCCAAGTGACTAGCCGTGGACTTTTATAAATTTTCATAGAAATATTTTCATGCAAAAATTATTATTTAAGTCTTTTTTATGCATAGTTCTTTTAATCATGCAAAAGAAATTTTTGTTTTATTTTTATAAATATTTTGTAAAGTCGTTGTTATAAATCATGCAAAAGTTATTATTTAAGTATTTTTGTTTTATTTTTATAAATATTTTTATAAATATTTTAGAAATTTTTGTTTTACCAAAAGTGGAGGGTTGCGTTAGGTAGTCGACAGCCAGCGTAAAACTTGTCGAAAAAATCATGACATGAATTCTTTTGATCATTGTGTAATTGCTAGGGCGTCCCCTGGAAGCGACGCGCTGTATAGCCTGAATACAGTGAAAAGTGTGCAAGGGCCGCTACACCGGCGCCCGGGTGTAGTGTTAAATAAGCAAGGGTTCCCACATTACGGGCAAATGCGGGTAAAGAAGTTAGTCCATGAAACTAATGAAACTAATATTAGGATAGGATCTTGGAATATAGGCACTCTCAATGGTAAATTAATGGAATTAGTTGATATTATGATTCATAGGAAAATTAATATCTTATGTATTCAAGAAACTAAGTGGGTGGGAGAAAAGACTAAGGAGATTGATAATTTAGGTTTTAAACTTTGGTATTCTGGTAAGAGTCGCACTAGAAATGGTGTAGGTGTAATTATAGATAAGAGTTTGAAAGATAATGTTGTAAAAATTAATAGAGTTGGTGATAGAATTATAGCCCTTAAGATTATCATTGATACTAAGATTTTTAATATTATAAGTGTTTATGCTCCTAAGTAGGTTTAGATTTAGAGTCTAAAGATAAATTTTGGAATGACTTAGAAGACTTAATACAAATGATACCTCTTGAAGAAAGAATTTTTATTGGAGGAGATTTAAATGGACATGTCGGTAGAGTGGTAGAAGATTTCAGAAATATTCATGGTGGCTACGGTTTCGGAGTAACTAATGAAGAAGGTAAAGTTATTTTAGATTTTGCTTTAGCGTTTGATTTTGTTATTACTAATACTTTATTCAAGAAAAGGGATGAACATCTTATTACTTATAAGAGTGGATCTAATAAAACACAAATTGATTATTTTCTTATGAGAAGAAGAGATCGTCG
>NW_018164576.1:2542533-2551494 GCF_001263595.1 Phalaenopsis equestris
TGGGGATGTTAATAGTAGAATTCAAGTTGGTTGGTTGAAGTGGAGGAATGCTTCGGGCCTTTTGTGTGATAGAAAAGTGCCGCTTAGACTGAAAGGAAAATTTTATAAGATGGTGGTGAGACCTGCAATGCTCTATGGCGTTGAATGTTGGCCTTTAAAAGAGAAGCATAATAATAAGTTAAGTGTTGCCGAGATGAGAATGATTAGGTGGATGAGTGGCTTTACACTTAGAGACAAAATGCGGAATGAATATATTCGTGATAGGGTTGGTGTAGCTCCTGTGACAGACAAAATTAGAGAAAGTCGTCTTAGATGGTTTGGTCATATTAAACGTCGACCATTAGATGATCCGATTAGGAGAGTAGATGTTTTAGATTTGACTTGTGTTAAGAAAGGCAGAGGTAGACCTAGGAAGACTTGGGCTTATTGTATTAAAAATGATCTTAATTTACTAGAACTAAATGAAAATATGACACTAAATAGGACGCAATGGAGAAAAAGGATTCATGTAGCCGACCCCACGTAGTGGGATTAAGGCTTTGTTGTTGTTGTTTGTTGTATTTTGTAAAGTCGTACAGTCTACAGACTAGTCACTCTAATCGTACTAGAACTACTTACAACCTAAGAGTGTCGGGGGCAACGATCCATCAAGAGTCGGCGAATAGTATCATGGATCATTTCCTCTCCCTTATTGAAGATCCTTGAGGTAGGATATACTATTCTAATAATTTCACTTCGTATCCCTCGTTTAAGCATACATAAGCAATGTTGTCATCGCCCTCGCCACTTAGACTCTAGACTCATCCTAGTCCGATGATCCATATGTAGCGTTAACAAATTTTCCCAATTGCCAGGAGGATTTGAGTATATTATCCAAGCTCAAATCCTGATGCACTGAGTTTTATTGTAGGTTAAGTCATTGAGGGAATTTCACTGTTGATTTAATTAAGGAAGCATATGTCACGTCTCAGTGCATCATGTCTAGTGTTTTAATCAGTTTGTGAATTAGGGTCAAGTGTCTAGTTTCATTGTGCATTCGAGGATTAGGTGAAGGATTAGGTGAATAGAAATAGACTCTTACCTAAGGTATGTTGCTAAAACCTTGGGAGATTACACTGCAGAGATTATGTAGATGGGCTCTCACCTAAGGCGTGCTCTTAAAGACTACGAAACCTACATTGAGGATTAGGTGGATGAGCTCTCACCTAGAGTGTGCTCCTAAAATCTAGGAAGCCTACACTAAGGGCTAGGTGGATGAATTCTCACCTAAGGTATGTACTCAAGCTCTAGGAGGCCTACACTGAGGATTATGTGGATGAGCTCTCACCTAGGGTGTGCACCTAAAGTTCTAGGAAACGTACACTTTAACTTATGCTTAAGGTGATTTAAGGTTTTCTATATCTTCCAATTAATTAAATCATCAATCCCCATCTTTATGACTTAACCATTTAAAAAATAAAAGAAAGGACAAGGCCGACCCACTTCCGAAACTAGGACGATCCACTTCCGAAACTAGCAAAGCCAAAGCGGGAAAAAAACAAGTGAATCGACCTAAAAGAAAAAAAGGTTTAAATTCTTTCAATATTATAATTAAATTAGCCTTTAAGAGGAGTGCCTAAATCTACTCTAAGACAATTTTTTGAGCGGCCCAAAATAACAACTTTTAAGGTTTCCAAATCAACATGTAAATTAGTGCTTAAATGACGCCCAACAACCTTTTTGAGGTCAAACCCAAAAAAAATACTTTAAAGCACTCCAAATCAACACTTTTAAAAGTCTCAAACACCATATTTAAAATGCCCCAAACAACAAATTTAAAATTTCAAAATAGCTCTCATGTAAGACCAAGATATTAATTTTAAATGTTACCAAATTAGCTAGGAAACTTAGCCCAAAACAATGACAAAGTCTCCCTAAAAAAAAAATACATTTGAAGCCCCGAAAATTGCAGTGAAACTAGTCTGAACCTGTCCCAAAATAACCCTTAAACATCACTTGTGTAGCTCCCTAGGAACCCAAACAACAGCGAAACTAGTCTGAACCAGTCCCAAAATAACCCTTAAACATCACTTATATAGCTTTCTAGTACTTATATAGCTTCCTAGTAACCCAAACAGCAATTTGAAAGATCAAACAACACTTTTATGGCCTACTACAAACCCAAACAGCAATTTGAAAGATCAAACAACACTTTTGTGGCCTGTCATAAACCCAAACAACAATTTGGAAGATCAAACAACACTTTTATGTATGACCTGCCACAAACCCAAACAACAATTTGAAAGATCAAACAGCACTTTTGTGGCCTGCCATAATCCCAAACAGCAATTTGGAAGATCCAAACAGCAATTTGAAAGACCAAACAACACTTTTAAGTGTTCTCCAACACCTTACAACACCCCTAAAGCCAACAAACAACACTTTTAAGTGTTTTCCAACACCTTACAACACCCCTAAAGCCAACAAACAACACTTTAGATGCGGCACAAAACCCCTAAAAAAATAGCAGAACACTTCGGGAAGTAACATCAACATCAATATAGTTGAACAGGTCTGGTCATTGGCTAAGACGTGTCAATTAGAAAAAAGTAAGAGAATTCAATTTCATTTCTTGTAACTTCTTCTACCCTAAATAGCATACTTTACTTGGTTCCCACTTAAAGCACTCGGGCTTTGAAAAGTGAAACCAATCATTAGAAGGAATGAGGTTAATTCCCACTTGATTTCAACGAATGGCAACTAAATACATACCACTTAATCCTCACGAATTTACATGTCCATATCCCAAAACAACAATAACAATTTACCTATGCATGAACATGTGTATTTTAAAAAATTTAAAATGGTGATATTTGTTTTGTGCTAGGAGGAATTTGAGTGGTATGTGGGTAAACATTGAAGTTTGGATGTTAAATATGTAAACAAGTAGGAGATAAGTGACATGTATGTAAAAATTGAAGTTTGACTGTTGGATACGTAAATATGTAAGGATTGAGTGTTACAAATTTGAAAATTCTTTTCTTGAATTTTAACATAATCATGAAGCTTTCACAATAAAAACCAAAATCAGAGCTCAAATCTTAAATAATAAAGAGCAATATCAATGGATAAAGGAAGCTCATAAAACCAAGAAAAGCAATTAGGATAAAGCTAATGGTGATGACGAATTTAATCTGTATAAAGGAATGTGTAAATAGCGAACAAATTATTAGATTTAGGATAAAACTTATATAAAAGGCGCAAACCTGGGACTGCAGTAGAGGAGGATGCAAAAGATGCAAAAAAAAAAACCTTCTGGCGACTGTGAGGGTGCTTCGGTGCAGAGAGAGAGGCAAGGCGAGGAGAGCGAAGACGTCTGGAGGCGCGTCGAGCGGGCTGAGGCGAGGCGAGCGACGTCTGGAAGCGTGACGTCTGGAAGCGTGAATGGAAGGGTTTCGGGCGCAGGAGGAAGCGCTCGATCGAGCCGACCGAGGGTTTTCTGTCGAAGAGCAGCGGCGAGCAGGCGGTCTGCGGCTATGCGGCTACGTGGCGGGGAGAGGAGCGGGAATCGAGCGCGGGACTCGGGCGAGAGCAGACGTGCTTCGATGCGGAAGGAAGATGAACGAATCCAGAATTCTCTGCGGGGAAGATACGGGAGTCGAGCGAGAGTGAGCGGAGGAGAGGAGAGGGGTTCAGGATCCAGCAGAGAACGAGTGCGGGATCGAGAAGGGAGCGTGCGGGAGATCGAGATCGGAAATTAATCTCGCGAGAGCGCTCAGTAGGAGAAAGAAATAGGTCGCGGGCTCAATAGCCGTTACCCGAGGCGGGGAATTCAATAAATTCCTTTCCTATATGCTGCTTAAACGGAAAGTAATAACGTAGAAAATATTTTCAATTAATATCATGTTTAAATAATCCGCCTGAATTTTGAAAATTGAAATTCAAAATTCGTGAGCTGATGTCTAGCCCAAATCGGGCCCGAGTCAGACCTCGGTTGAGCCCGACCCGCGCAGTTAAAAAATGCATCGATTTCCGTGCAGTTCGCGCAAGTGTGGAACCACAACAATATGGGTGTCTTTTCTAGCTAAAATCGACGTTCCGGACGCATTGGCACAGTCCGTTTCGTCATTCGGGGTCGTCCGGACGAGTTTGCCGGCAAACGAGTTAATTTAAGCCAAAATTGTGTGTGGTTCAACTAGTGCATTGCTGAGTCACCGATGGTTAACCTAAGGTCGTATGATCCTGTAAGAACTTATTTTCGGGCCCTCTACATGCTGGTCCTTAGCCCTTGCAACAAGAAGTTGAGTGCTTGGAACCACTCATGCGAGTTCTTCACAAAAATGAGTAAAGATGGGGTTTGAAGTTCTACGGAGGTGGACTCCATTACCAGTCCGCTAGGATGGTCAACAAGGAACTCCTAAGGCTAGATTATGGGTTATTATGGGTTTTAGATTATGGGTTTTGGGAGTAGGAGACTAAGACCTCACTAAAATGAGGTCAACACTCCCGAATCGATCCCTCTTGCTTGAGCCTACGCAATCAGGCTCTAGCCTCATCCTCTGCGTTCTTAGAGTAAATTGACTCTTCAGCTCTCCTCGAAGTCATTGAACACAACTTTCTCTACATCTTCTTAGCTTCTTCTCCACCATAGCATGGCGATGTCCAAAGATAAAGAGCCGCAAATTGAATTCCTGCCTCTTCATCCGTGATCCTCATCGCTCCGAAGTATTGCTCCAGTCCCCATAAGAAGTTAACTTCTTTTGCGTTGCGAGCTCCTCCAAAGCTCTTTGGTTTTGGATCTTCGATCCTCTTGGCTTCGAGAGTATGATGGCTGGCGGGTGTCGCAAGTGCCCTCTTGCATAGCGAGATATCCCCACATATTTTCTCTAAACTAGCACGTATGTCGCTCATCTCTTCTTTATGGGCTCTTCGTTCTTCCTGGAGCTCCCCCATCAAATTCTCCCGCATCTTAGCCATTTGGCCCTTTAAGGATTCCTCCAATTGGAGCATCACGCCTCTGATTGTTGAATGGATGGTGATGTCCTCCTCCTCGAGTCCATCAACCCTTTGGACAAGATCTTCTCTCTGGGCCTTCACGCCATTCATTGTCTCTTCTGCCCGAGCAAAGCGCGAATCAAAGCCATGCATGATCTCCTTGGACCTCCCATGTGGTTTGGATGCAGCTGAATCTCGTAGTTCCTGACGACCTCACCTTTTTTGAGATGTTTCCACGTTAGTGACTTCAGACTCCATTACGTGCTCTTTAACGCTCTTTGTCATTCCTTCAAAACCAAGACTCTGATACCAATTGTCGTGGATTAACTTTTCTCTAGCCATCCGTGCAGCTTTAGCGCTCTTCTTTAGCACTAAATCAGCTTAATTTTTCTCACAACACTTGAACTTGTAAGCACAAAACACTTTAAGAAGAAGAGTAGGAAGAAATATTGAAGAAATGAACACTTCATTAAGAAAGAACAATTATAACACTTGAATGTTTGGAAGCTTGGATGCTTTCTTAGGTGATTATAAATAAGGTGATGGACTCTTATTTATAGCCCCCTCCAATACTACTGGAACATTCTAAAATACATTAGATTATTCTAGTTTCTAGAGAGCTCTGCACTCCTCTCTTATTTACATACATAGTCCTAGAATTTTTTAGGTTACTCTTGAGTTTTCTTTGGAGCTTTTCCGTCCAGCATTCTCTGGAATGTGGTGGAATCTTCTAGAGTTTTTTGGTCGCCTCTCTATATTTTGGCCTTCTCTAGAACTTTTCATCTCATGATGGTTTTGTTAGCTTCTAGAATATGACGGAGCGTGATAATAAGCTATGGTTGATAAAAATGTAGATAAGAAGACAAATGAAATTCAATGGTTAGTTTATGAAAATGTCTCAAAGTAATCAGTTTCATGTATTTGAGTATATCCTTTCACCAGTAGATGAGCTTTGTAGGGATAAATTGAGTTGTCATGAGTGCTGTGTCATTGAAGAACTATTGGAAAGAAGTGGTTTTAGCCCTCTAGAGGGATTGTTAATTAAATCCCGAATATTATGATCAAGGAAGTGTACTCTTTGTTGTCCTATCTATAGTAGACTTGATGGAGGGGCTTCAAGTGGATATAGTTGAGGTTGGTATGTATAAAGTTGTAAGGGAGAAGCTACAGTCATTGTGGCTAGTGGTGATAGTTGTAAATACATGATTCTTGGTAGGAGATAAAGCGGGAGAAATATAAGGAGAGTTGTTGTGAAAGGTATCATCAACGAGTTTTATTACTATTTTTGTTAGAGGATCATAACTTCGATAACTCTTTTAGATACCAGCACAACCCAAAATTTTGTGTTATCAAGAAAATGAGGATGCTTATGCTCGCGAGCAATGTATTTTGATATTATAGTGACATGATGGTTGATATAATGGCAGTATTGAAACAGAGGAAGCCCATATGTACATTGCATAATTCAATGGCTTTATTTACGTGAATAGCTTTAATTTGATGGAAAAAAAAATTCTTTTATTAATATAATAATTTAGACAAACAATATTTTCGTTGGCACTTTAACAAATAGACCTTATTCTCTCTGGTATGCTCATAAATGTAGTATATAAAGTTATACAAAGTTAGATGGGTACAAAAGAACTGGTCTCAAGTCAAGTAGAAAGACACACTACTACCTGCTGATGAAGACAAAGGAAAAAAAAAAAACTTAATGCTGTTTGCCAAATTCATTGGCATCACATTCAAATTCTGAGGCTTATGATTGTACTTAGGTGAAACTCGGAAGATGGGAATATGACCTAGATGGCTATTCAACAATGGCCATCATGAGGGTAAACGATTTTATGAGAATGGAGGCAATGACATTGACATGATAAATATCTCATATTTCAACACCTTTCCTGATAACCTTCTTCGTGCTGAGATCTTGAAAGATGCAATAAGAGGAATAAATAAGATTATTTGTGATTCTTGATTATACAATACATATACAGAGGCTGACAAAAAAAATTATTACTTATGCAAAATTATGTAAGATATGGAAGAGGAAGGATGAACAAATCCTTTGTCAGAGAATGGAGAAAGAAAGTCACCAATAACAAAATTAGGTGGGAGAGAGGCCATAATAAATTATAATCTAAAACTCAAGCCATGCTAATAGAGATAACTGCAACTGACCATAAGATAGAGCACGCAGACAACATCAGATGATTTGGTAGATGTCTGAAATTGTTGAAGTAATTGGTCAGAGACTGAGAAAGTAATTTATTGAAAGGATGTGGCACGAGATGGATTAAATCGAGTTGGATTGGTTTTGGAAGTATGTTGAGCCCTGGAGTGATAATTGATTTTTTTCCAACAATGCTTAAGAGAGTGATTGGTGCGATTGCAATGAGTATAGATTGGAAAGGTTTTATGACTATGACACTGTTAATGATTCCTCCAATCACCTTTGAACTGGTAAACAAGGTTGGTTGGTCACTAAAAAAAGGTTGATTGGTTTGTAGGAGATTGAGTAGAAAGTTTTGCTATGCAAAAGCCAAAGAGATGGTGGCCATTGAAAATAGTGGAGTTTGCCATCAATTGAGATTGTACACCTTGCATAGAAAATTGTAGGGCAAAAATAAAATTGGCGACAAAAAAATTTGCATTTTAATTTTGTAAGATAGTTGGATCAATATTAACGGATATATCAAAGTAAATTATCCCATATTTCCTTTAGCGTGCATTAGTACTCTTTCTTCTACATGTTATTTTGCTGGAGAAAAACTCCTCAGAATTGAGAATATAGATATGAGATTATTTTCATGAAAGTATTTGAGCAATGAAAATTCACTTCTTTTAGCTAGAGCCCTGAAATATCATAATTGGGTAGTGGAAGATTAAAAACTTTTGAGCAACAAAGTAAGAACATCGTAATTGTTTATTTACAAATTCGGTGCTAAAAATTCTATATAAAAGAGAGGAATTCAGACGGGGCTCATCATTAAAATTCACTTGAAAACAAAGGCCACTAGAGTTTGATAGAGCTTTTCATGAGAACTGACTTGGAAGTTGTTGACCTCATTTTTAGTGAGATCTCAGTTTCCTACTCCCAGAACTCCAAATCTAGTCTTATGAGTTTCTTGTTGACCATCTTAACAGACTAGTAATGGAGCCCACCTCCCATAGAACTTCAAACCACTTCTTGACTGATTTTTGTGAATAACTCTCATGAGTGATTCCAAGCACTCAACTTCTAGTTGCAAGGGCTAATGACCAACATGTAGAGGGTCCGAAAATGAGTTTCTATAGGATCAAACAACCTTAGGTGAACCCTTTGTGACGCGATTACTCGTGAACGCCACAATTCACGCACTCACTGCACCACACATGACTTTGACTTGAATCGACTCGCTCGTCGGCGAACTCGTCTGGATGACCCCGGATGACGAAACGGACAGCGCCAACACGTCCGGAACGTCAACTTTAGCTAGGAAGGACACCCGTGTTGCTAGGGTTACGCGCGCACACAAATAACACAGAAATCGATGTATTTTTTTCTTTAGCGGGATGCGGGCCCGTACTCAACTCATGTTCAACTCGGATTCGATTCAGACTGGACTCGAGCCTGAACAAGAGTTAAGTAATTTGAATTTTGAATATCAAATTTCAAATGAAATATTTAATCCGGCTTTAATGAAATTTAATTAGAAGATGTGTTATGCCAAATAAACTTCTATGTTAAAGGAAACAAATTAATTCCCCGCCAAAGCTTTCACATAACGGCTCCCTCTCGAATCTTTGGTTGGCTATAGTAATTGGCCTTCGGAGGGGATTCCTGAAGGGATCATCCTCCGCTCTGCTCGATCTCGTCTCCCGCACCAAAGCCGCAGACCCCATCCTCTACTCTGTTCAATCCCATCTCCCGCACCGAAGTCGCAACTCTGCTCAATCCCGTCTCCCGCCCGCACCGAAGCCGCAGCCCCCACCCCCCGCCCCGCC